>NC_068988.1:80051502-80052144 GCF_001194135.2 Octopus bimaculoides
CATACCCACGCCCCTACACCACCACACAACACACCACCATACCACCACACACCACCACCACACCACCACACACCACCACCACACCACCACACTACATCATACCACCTCGCACACACTAGCACTGACCACTTCCCAGCACCCACACCACACCACACACCACCACACTACATCATGCCACACCACATCACACTACATCACACCACCCCACACACGCTAGCATTGACCACTTCCCAGCACCCACACCATCATCCACACACCCACACATTACAGGCGCACACACGTACACAGGTACACATCCATACGTCAAGGTCACCAGCCCCTATCCACACGCACACATAAACTCTCACATTCACACGCACGCGCACCTTCGTTTTGGGATCACCAATACTTTATTATCTCCCCTTCTTCCTAGCTCTCCCCTCTAACTACCTCTATCCAGCCAGCCACCATGATTGACCGCTAGCCCCTAAAGCTTTTTTTATTCTCCCTCTGTTTATTTTCTCGTGTTCCTTTCTGTTGAAGAGCAGCGGCTCGAAACGTAAAAGACTTTCTCACCTTCCCGAGCGTTAAACTAATACACCTGTTTGTTGTTTATACACCTGCCTTCGTCTTTTGTTTTTCTGTAAATTCCAACTATATATA
>NC_068988.1:80052926-80054416 GCF_001194135.2 Octopus bimaculoides
TATATATATATATATATATATATATATACACACATACATACATGCATACATACATACATACATGCATACATACATACATACATACATGCAAACATTCATACATACATGCATACACATACATACATACATACATACATACATACATACATACATACATACATACATATGTAAATATATATATTCTTTGTGAAGGTCATTTTGCCAAAGAAAAGGTCATGTGCTAATGAAAACGTTTTATTTAATTTCTTTTTATTATTATCAGCCACATACTAAACTAATTAACTAATGAAGTAATTAATTCTTTGAACAATAATCAGAACAATCCAACTAATTGTCAGAATCTTCTGTCACAATCTGTTATCTTATCAATGATGTGCCCACAAAAGCCCCTTTCTGTCAGAAAGAAAGCCATCGATAAAACCATAGAAAAACCCACGCTGCAAAAGAACAAATAATGAGTTCTATAGATGACACTGATATGAAAAATTTCATTGAGATTTGTATTTTATCTGAATCCATAACACAATCGCAAAAAGATGGAAGGTGACTTATTTTTTGCACTTCAAATATAATACAGGCGACTCAGTCCGATATGTTGAACCAGATTTTCGACAATCCAGTAAGATAAGTAGCATGGATCAATATGTCTCGTGTTCTAAACAAAATGATTGAAGAGGAAAGCTGAGCTAGTGCGTCACGTTTCTTATAGACTAGTAAGACTAGAGCTCTGATGCAGGAGACAAACAAATACGAGAAAAACAGTGGAGAAAATGTTGCGTAAGTGTTGCGGTTAGGGTTAGGGGACCCTGTGGTTCAGCATAACTGTTGTGACACAATATAAGCTCTTACTGAGCACTGGTGTGGTGTTTAATGATATGTGGTCGAGGTAGGGTCTCTATTGAATGCAAGTCCTCATGACCTCGCAAATCACCGAGTCACTTCAGTGTTGTATCACGTAGCAAGTGCGCTAAGAAGGATTCTACGACTGGTGGTGCCAGGCAATAAGTGGACGAAAGAGTAATTTAAGGATTGTTCAGCTCAGGAAAACTAAAAAGCGCAAGGAGAAAAGAAGTAGTATATAGACAACAATAAAAACAGCAGGCCACAAGGGCTTCTGTTCCCAGGACATCGTAACTCTGCAAACGTCGGACTAAGAAACTCCAGTAATTTTCAATAGGACTAGCCTATCATCTTGTGACAGTAAGGATGAAATGGAAACTAGAGATGAGTGGTAAGCTGGCGTTGGCGGTCAAAAAAAAGTTTAAAAAAACAAAGGCGCACAAGCAGAAAGCATGCAAGATCCAAGAAAAAATTACCATCTCTATGACGAAAGATTTTAACTTTACAATGATCCAAAAGAGCAACGATTACCCGACCAATTTAATGTATAGACTGATGAATACCGACCCAGTTAATATGTATGTCGGTCCGAAATATTGAGCCAGTACTGACAACCCGAAAAGGAAAGCTCCTAATAAAGTATACGCTGT
>NC_068988.1:80054790-80057310 GCF_001194135.2 Octopus bimaculoides
ATATATATATTTATATATATATATTATACTAATAAAAAGTAAAAGAAAAGAACAATAACAATAAACACAACTATAAGTTAAGACTACCATTTTCAGCATACCACCTATCATTACAACAGCAACGACACAAATAACAACAACAACAAACAACAGCAACAGCAAAAACAACAATAATAATAATAGTTTCTTTATTGGCCACAATAGCTGAACGCAAAACAAATAGGAACAATATAAAACTGGGGAGATGTGGGGTTTAACACAAAAATCGAGTAAACACTAAAATAGCAATGACGATTAACAATACAAAAGTGGTGTGGGGGGAGTTATTCACAGGGACAACCGAGGAGCCCTACACATCTTGGTTATCTCGACCGCCAGGTGCACCTCAGCAGGCGCCTCTCTCCTTCTCAACTTCTCCGTTTTACATGCAGACGTTCAGAGTAGGCCTATTCACACAAGCCATAAGGCATCTGTCTTCACCCTTTCAATCTGGTCCATCACAGCCACTTTCGATAATGCCACCGAACAGATAAATACTGCCTGTCCTTCACGGTCAAAATATGGCGGCGGGATATGGACTCTGCCAATAACCAGATTCACCTTACGTATGACAGCAACTGTTCGACATAACCCACAAGTCAGGAATGATCGAGGACTGGATGACTGCGTGCAAAACAGTTTCATCGCCCTGCGTTCATTTAGGGCAGGCCGGCTGACAGCGCTTACACATCTACAGGGTTCATCTTGAACCGGCAATGGTCCCCGGTTGCACTGCTAAACCAAGGATTTCTTAAAATTATCTATTGTTCTCATTATCTCTGGAACATACTAGCCAACCGATTTTCGTCGATGCTTAAATTTATTCGAGAAAGTCATCGCTTTCGCCCACCACTAATATTCTGTTGGCCGCCTTGGTGGAAATTCTGCTGACTGCTCCACCCGACTGGTAGAGAGCCGTGGGCGCTTGACGACATTTCAGAAGCCAAGCTCCTTATTTTGGTATGTGCTTGAGCTAGGACTGAAGCTCTAAGAGACAAGCTGTGGTAAAGTGAATCTGACAAACGGCGACCACATCACCGTCACGGAATTGCTGGAGATGTTGCAGTTTCAGCACATGCTTGCACTTCTTCAGCTACGACATACCCATTTCTCCGCTCATCGTGAATTCACAACAAATAGAACACCTAATGAATGGAACGCGTCCTTTCCACAAAAAGCGGAAGAGCAGAGGCTCTAGTCCAGTCAGACGTGAACTAGGTAAGGCAAAGGCACAATGGAGGGGATATAAGCATTCGCCAGCTTTGACAGAACTTTCAAGGATGGCTTTCTCTCAGCCCATTACACCGTCGAAGTAAGCACTGGAATCTATTCTGCAATCTAGTTCGTCACTTGACCCAATCAATCGAGTAACATGTTGCCCAGACGTCGCACACATATATTCAGGTTTAAGTAATATATACCCATCATGAAAGATCATGAAAGATCGAATTGAGACTTTGTTGTCACACTGAACTGTAGCTTTGATGCGCCTCAGCCGCACGCTCCCATCGGACGGCTTTCGTCCTTTCGAGTCTTCGCGTTTTGCAATGAACAGTTGGTCAAGGACAAGTCGATTGCGATGCTTTTTCTAAGTACATCTTTAATCTATTTAATCTATATACTCTATGGCTATTTCTTTGCTAAACCATATTGCTTCAATTTTCGCCCGTTTTAGGGCATATGTAACCTTTGGCGATCTTGTTTATAGATACAGCGACTGTAGTTAGCATGGTAATTCTATTGATAAAACAAACATTAGTTTAGAGTATGAATTTGAGTAAGAAGCTTTTTCAGTCTCAACATTGTGACTTTTGTTAAGTGAGCTCTGACTTGATGTCACAGAAGAGGTGAATTTTTAAGGCGTCCACAAGTACGTCCTGGCCGCAACGTTTCTAGTCACAGACCTGTATTATCTTCTTCTATCAAGCCCTTAGAGTGAACATAGTCAAAATTAGCTACTGGAATAGATTGTTTGGGTAATGTTTTCCTCTACAACTAACATTTTTAATTTGCTCTAACCAGTACAACTTTCTTTTCTGATGTTTATAATGTATCTGAGTAACTCGAGCATTTTGTTCTCATATTCCACTGTTATTCTAATTTTTTTTTGTTCGTACTGCTAATCCATTTGTGTTCCCAGATCTGTAAAACTACCTAGCACTTCCACAAAAATCATCCTAGTCTTTTTTACTCATTAGTATCACACAACGGTTTCTTTGGTTAACAATCCAACCTTTCATCTTCCCTTCCATCTCACCCATTTAGTTGTGTGTGTGTGTGTGTGTGTGTGTGTTTGTGGTTGTGTTTGTGTGTGTGTGCGCGCGCGTGCATACCTGCGTGCGCGCATGCGTGCATGCATACGTGCATGCGTGTGTGCCTGCCTGCCTGCCTGCGTGTGTGCCTGCGTGCGTGCCTGCGTGCGAACGTGTGTGCATATGAGCAAGTGTGAAGGTGGCGCTTCCATTTCACTACTGTTTGTTT
>NC_068988.1:80057770-80059175 GCF_001194135.2 Octopus bimaculoides
GTGTGTGTGTGTGTGTGTGTGTGTGTGTGTGTGTGTGTGTGCGTGTGTATGAGCGAGAGAGAGAGAGAGAAAAGAGAGTATGTGTGTGTCTCTGTCTGTCTGTCTGTTTGTACTTTTACCCCCACCACAATCGGTGTTAGTATGTTTACCGATAGAATAAGTACCAGGCTTTAAAAAATAATAAAAGTACGAGGGGGCGATTCATTCGACTAAAATTCTTCAAGGTGGTGGTCCTGCATAGCTGCAGTCAAATGACTGGAACAAGTAAAAGAATACATGTGTGTGTGTGTGTGTGTGTGTGTGTGTGTGCGTGCGTGTATTGGAAACATTTTATCATCAAATGATGAGAATGTTCACAGTGCTAAAAAAAGGCACAATATAACTAATCAATTGTACAAGTCAAAATGATGTAGAAACCAGAAATATATCGGAACCCTGCTAACCATGTCCCCATTTGCTATGTAAAGCCGATATAAACGGCATACTCAGTTGAAAAATATTCCAACGTTTGGAAGGTCAAACAATTTCAGTAAAATACATTCATCTGTTACCATTCATTTTGAATAAAATCTAAGTAGTTCGAGACGGTAAGCTATAAAAGTACTCCTTCTTTCCCGAAACTCTAAAATCTAGTGGCGTTAAACATTTTTCATGTGATGATGATAAATGTATAAGCCTGGTTATGTGTGAACTTTTCAGTAGCCCAGTGGGATATGTTGCAGAATACTATAGAATACCTTAGAAAATTTTTATCTAACAATCAAAGGTTTAAATGTCGAATATGGAATAAAGAAAACCGTTACGAAAACCTTGATCATGTCTTTCAATTACCGTTTGAATCGACTACACTCGCAATTTTTGGTACGTATTCTTTTGACATCACTATAACAAAGGATATCTTCTTGAAGTTCCTGAAAAGTGTTTTGTTACCAGACATGAGAAGGATAAGAATATTCAAAGTACTATATTCTACTAAACAGTGCACCTCCACATACTAGTTTGAATGTACAGCAACTCATTGAGGCATTATATCCAAGACATTGGCGAAGTAGAGGTGGACAGAATTTTTGGTCACTGCAAGCCCTAATCACTCGACTTTGATTGTCTTCTGATAAAATTCCAGCCACAGACACTGACCATTTAAAGCGAAGGATCTTGGATGAGTCGAATTTAGCAGTTGAAAAACTATGCCGAGCCTATCTATTATTGAGCACCATAACAGACATTCTGAATTCTATACTAAACAAAATATAATGAACTACTTATTCAAAAATATGCCATCTTTTATTAGTACATTTGTTCATAAATGAATCAAATAATATCAAAGTACACACTAAATGGACTTTTCAATTGCCCAGTCTCTCTCCTTCTCTCTCTCTTCTCTCACCTCTCTCTCTCTTCTCTC
>NC_068988.1:80059223-80062955 GCF_001194135.2 Octopus bimaculoides
CTCTCTCTCTCTCTCTCTCTCTCTCTCTCTCTCTCTCTCTCTCTCTCAATCTATCTTTTTATCTGTCTGCTAGGGGAAGTCAAGAGTTATCCGCACTTTGACCAAAACTTTCTGTGGGCTGACTGCACTTTCTTCAGTACTCGCGCGCTAAAAAGTGATACTCTTGTGGTTACCTAACCGAGGTTTGACCTTGACCGCTCCAGTTTTCTTTTTTGTGTTTCTTGTGTTACCGAGTAAAGATGGCCGATCCGCTGGCAGTATGCACCAAGGATGAACAGAGATCAATGATCCGATTTCTCTGGTCTTAAGGTGTAATCGAGGGTTGAAATTCATCGAAAGCTTTTAGTACAATAAGGGACAACGCTTTATTGAATAGAAGTGTGTATGAGTGGAACGAGAAGTTTTAATAAGGCTCGACTAGTGTGTAACACGAAGAGAGAGCAGGACGCCCAACAACCTCTGCCACTGACGTGAAGATCCAGCGAGCTCGAAAGACGGCTCTGACAAACTGAGGAGCGACCATCTACGAAGTGGCATATCCTTTGCAAATTAATCATGGTTCTGCATGTATGTATGTATGTATGTATGTATGTATGTATGTATGTATGTATGTATGAGTACATGCATGTATGTAGGATGATTTGTAGGCAGGAAGATAGGTACGTATGTTACGTAGATTGGTAGATAGGTATATAGGTGGATATTTAAATAGATGAGTAGGTACTTAGATAGGTAGCCAGGTAGGAACACTAATAAGTAGATAGGTTTATGATCAGGTCGGCGAACATGTATGCATGAATGCATGTTGGTAGGTACGGAGAAGAGATGAAAATAATTAGGTAAATAGGTGAGTAGGTAGCTAGGTAAGTAATTTCAAAGATCGATCAATAGACAGACAGACAGACAGACAGACAGACAGACAGACAGACAGACAAACAGATAGATAGATAGATAGATAGATAGATAGATAGATAGATAGATAGATAGATAAGTAGGAATGTGTCTAAGTATCTACTTATCTAATCTAACGAAATAGAAAAATATTTTTTAAAGCAAACAAACGGACAGACAGACAAGCTGACAGACAGACAGACAGACAGACAAACACACAGACAGACAGACAGATAGATAGATAGATAGATAGACAGACAGACAGACAGACAGACAGACAGACAGACAGACAGATAGATAGATAGATAGATAGATAGATAGATAGATAGATAGATAGATAGATAGATAGATGTACGTGCATATGTATACCATGAAATACTACCATGGACATAAATTTGATACTAAAACCAAATCTTAATTTTAAAATGATTAATTTAGAAAAAGTATTACATTTTATCGTTTTTGTCCCGGATGAACCATTTGACATTATCGCACAACAGAGCTGTAGCTATATAAACGAATGTAAATTAACAAAATAACAAGTGAAACTGGTTGCAAAATATAAGCATGTATGTTGGATTGAATGTATATGATTAGGACAAAAGAAATGTAGGTCAAACTAGAGAAAGATGCCTTTAGCACTGTAAATTACGATATAACTCTTGTCTCCTGGTAAAAACACTAATTTTAGAAGCAATTGCACACTTGTAAAAACTTATTTTCTTCAAACTGTGTGCGGAAAAATAAACAAGTGTTCTCTTATACATAGAATGAGGTTTAGCGTATGAGCTGAGGACTAAATGTACAAGAAAAAAAAAGGATATCAATGCAAAAGAGAGTCATTTGTGTTTGCCTTATGAGTGAATAAAACACAAAACAAAACTATTAAATCAATTGACGTTATTACGTCAGTAAGACAACTTGAAACGTTGACAGAGAGCTTAAAAGATTCTGCAGTACGAAAAGTTTACAACCGCAAACAGGTGTCGCATGAAGAGTCACTCAACAGAAGGTGGTATGTATTTATTAAATCTAAGGAAAATAACTAGTAGTAGTAGTAGTAGTAGTAGTAGTAGTAGTAGTAGTAGTAGTAGTAGTAGTAGTAGTAGTAGTTATAGAAGCCACATAAACACGCATAAATTAACACATATTTATACACAAAATGCACATATACAATAGAATAACACATTGCAGAACAACTGCTAGATTAGCTCTACATGGCTAGTGCAATACGTACATTGACATATAAATACTTGTCAGTCTAAAATCTATCTATCTATCTATCTATCTGTCTATCTGTTTGTCTGTCTGTCTGTCTGTCTGTCTACCTACCTACCTACCTACTTACCTATCTATATTTCTATATCTCTCTATCTGTCTATCTATCTGTCTATCTGTCTATCTATCTATCTATCTACCTATATCTGTGTATATGTGTTGCACGCGTGTGTATTCTTCAAGACGGGTGTTGACAGCAACTATTGCAATACTGTAGCTTAAAATTCAAGGTACTATCAAAATATTGAGCCTCTAAAAGTATATGTGTGTATGCTTATATGCAACGGAATTTATTGACAATATGATTTAACAATACTACTAAGGAGAAATAAAAGGAAGCCTGTCAGTTTTAGTGTGTTCCTTAATGACTAAAAGGATCCCAGATCAAGTCTCTTTGAAAGCAAGTACTAGGGCTAAATATACTTGTTGTTGTTGTTGTTTTTGATCTTCAAATCAGCCCCTAAGTGCAGCAGATATGTGACAAAGACACTTCAGCCATCATCCTCCCCTCTTTTTCTAGAGATGCAATGAAACCAAGGCCATATAATTCAATGTGTCAAGAGTTATTTGAGCTTCCTCGTAGACCCCTACATGGCTCGCGTATTTACAAACACACTAATGCGCGGGCACGCAAGCACGCACACACACACACACACACACACACACACACACACACACACACACACACACGCACACACACACACACACATCCACACATGCACGGGCATACGCATGTGCGCCTGCCCTTCCGCTTTCTGTGGAAGGCATGCATTTCACTGGCCAGGCGTTCCGTTTGTTATCAACGCTGATGTGAGCATGTCGTGTTTGATGTTGTGCTCAGGTAGTAACATCTCCAGTGTTTCCATGACAGTGACCAGTGTGGTTACTGTTTGTTAGACTTACTTTTCTACAGCTCACCTCTTTGACCGAGCTACAGTCCTGGATAAAGCAAATACCAAAACTGAGCGCTTGGCATCTGGAATGTAGTCAAACGCTCACAGCCTTATATCTGTAGGGTCGTACGGTGAGCGGAATTGCGGCCAAGGCAGTCTATAGAGGGATAGTGCAAGACGTTCAGGACGAGACTCAGAGCGTGTATAAGAATCAACTGGTGATCTGATCCGGATGACTTTGGGCCTGGGCCTATGGATAATTTTCAGAAATCTTTGACCTGGCAGTGCTACTGAGTAGTGAATGGTATTGCAGGTTCATGATAAACTCTACAGACATGTTCTCATATCTCTCTACATAGCTGCTCTCCTCCACTCATTAGCATTTCCGTTGTTTTACTTTCTTTTCCTGTGGCTTTAACTCTAGCCATCAACATTGAAGCATTCTTTTCACTGGTCAAAATGAGTGGCACTTCTTCCAACACTTGTGACGATGGAAGATTTCACAGACCTCTTCTATCTTTTTTTTTTATGTTATCATTTTGAACCTGTCTTCGTTCTTGAGCATCGTCACCCCTGATTTATATACATAGTGCCATCTCTATTCTGCATCTATTAGAGTTTTCCTCTGCGCGCGCGTGTGTGTGTGTGTGTGTGTGTGTGTGTGTGTGTG
>NC_068988.1:80063063-80065563 GCF_001194135.2 Octopus bimaculoides
GTGTGTATGAAAGAAAGTTATGTTAACCATGTTCGTACGACGAAATACTAAATTTGAAATAATTGTATTCTTTATATAAAGGGCTTCAATGTTACGAATATATTTCCGTCTAAAAACAAGAAACTACAGTTAGCCTTAAATTGTAAAGGATAATTAAATGAACCTGTACTCCCAATTGTATGAAGGATAGGTCAGCTGTTACAGTATTTGAAAATTTCAAAATAAAATATTTTATTTTCTTTCGAAATTATATATTGTTCTAAGCAAGAATTATTGCATGGTAGAAGTTGTTTTAATAAATAATCTATTTTGCTAAGCACAGAAAGACCAGTATATTATTCAATTATTTATCATCTTTAATTAATACGTATGCTGTAGAGCAAAATAATAGTCGGACATAACCAATTCTGTGTCGCTTTGTCACTGAAGCGGTTTTGTTTCATTATAATTATAATGACGTTAGAAAAGCATGACATTTTCAGTGTTTCATTTCCAATCTTTAAGAGTACAAAGACTTCATGCCTCTTTCTAAATCACTTAATGTTCTTACCGGGTAAATTTGTTACGCAATTTCTGTAAAATTGTTGCGTTCTGTAAAATTGTTGCTGTTGCTGCTTTTGTGATTGTTACCATTCTTAAGGCTGGGTCATACTTGATGAAGAAGTTCTATGATCAAAGACGTTCCACCCAAAAATATTCCGTTTTTTTTGTAATATATATTTATGACGACGTTGTTCAATATACACCTTCCTTTTTCAAGGTCGTAGAGCATGACCTGTGGATGACAATTATTTCCAGCAAGTCAAGTCATTCATTACGTAGAGGCAGATGTGACTAAACTTGCGATTTTTTTTTTCCATCAGAGTATACACAATCGTATAATTATTGTACAACAGTGCAAGGGAAATGATAATATTGGTTTCAGATTTCGCCAGAAATTTCGGTGGATGGATAAGTCGATTACATCGACCCAAGTGCTCAACTGGGACTTATTTTATCGACCTCAACGGAATTTGAAATTAAAACGTAAAGACGGACGAAATGCCGTTAAGCATTTTGCTCGGCGTGCTAACGATTCTTCCAGCTCGACGCCTGGGAAATAGTAATATTGAACGGTTAATGACATGTGTGTATGTATGTATGTATGTATGTATGTATGTATATATACAATATGTGTGTGTGTGTGTGTGTGTGTGTGTGTGAGAGAGAGAGAGAGAGAGAGAGAGAGAGAGCGAGAGAGAGAGAGAGAGAGAAAATGTATTCAAGACAAGTCCGTTGGACGGACGAAGTCCTTCTGTATCGCTTGTTATCCATTTATTGTTTGTCTATTTTCGGTCCCATGTTCCTTGCAGCTCTTGTAAGTGCCACCAGCTGGGAACCAATATTATCGTTAAATTGGAGACCTTCTATGTCTGTTTTCCATCCGTCTGTGCATTTAATATGTGTTTTTTAACTTGCCATTCTCTGTCTATTTTTCGTTTGTGCATTTACAATACATTTTTTAACTTATCAATTAACGGAACGCAACGTACCTTGGTTTTACTCACAGTAAGTTATTTGCGTGAGTGTGTGTGTGTGTGCGTGTGCGTGTGTGTGTGTGTGTGTGTGCGCGCGCGCGCGCGGTGCAACAGAAAAATTTAGAGAATATACTGTATTTATACTTAATAACCACTTTATTTTAATTACATTGACATTTTCTTTCTATAGTTAATTCACTTCTTCCATTCTTATTTTTCCAGCTTTTTCCCAACCCCCAAAACTTCATGTAAATAAATGGGGGTGTATTTCGATTCGAAGACATCTCTGTTGCATACTTCTTTATTTAAAGTTCTAAAGACAAAATGTTTAACAGATTGGTATTATATACTTTGATCTATTTTTTTTTTCTTCAATAGTAAGTTATGATTCCCATCTCAAATAACTTATAAGACAGTTTGAAACAAGAATTCTAATTAATTTAATAGACTGTTCTATTCACATTTGAATGCAGTGTTCTTATCACATAATAACTTTGTAATACGACACTGATCTTGAGACAAGTGAATTCAGTCTCATAGAGAGACAACACAACTTCTTCAGCAGGACATGTATTTACTCCTACTTTATCACACGCTAATTGAATCTGAGGATTTGAATAATTAGGCACGGATGTCTTTACTTGTGGCGGAATAAAACGAATAATTTAAGTTAATTGCCTTCCATATTAACGCTGTGAAGTGAGTGAAGCCATTCCAACAGAAAATCAAATCGTTGTTATATAATGCATTTTCAGATATTTTATTACTATACATTATGTTAGGAATGATCTTAAGGCAATGGAACACAAATTATACATGAATTTATTTTATGGAACTTCGAAGGGAAGGCAGGTAAAATCAGTACTTGCAGGATTTGAAATCTGATCACTGAAACGGTTTAATAAAGTAAAATATCTAGTCCTACTCATTGCATTACTTTATTTGAGCAGTTTAACGGAAATACACTTCTTCACTGTAGAATA
>NC_068988.1:80067022-80068800 GCF_001194135.2 Octopus bimaculoides
TTTATAAGCAATAAATGCAGAACTTCATTTATATGTTCTTCAGTTTAGTTTCCAACATTTCAGTTCAGTATATAATTTGATGTTACAGTTAATGATACTCTAAAATGTCACACTGACAAGGTGACTATAATATATATATACATGTATACACACATATATGTACATACTTACATCTACATGTGTATATACATGCATATTAGGGTACAGGACGCTAGAACAATAAACTACAGACAACGGAACGAACACATAGGAAAACGGAAAGCCCCTTGGAATATCCCTTCATCAGCTGTCTCTATTCTATCTAGACGTTACACATATACATATATGTATATGTATGTATTATGTATGCATGCATGTACATACATACATATATACATACATACAGACATACATACATGCATTGGCAAGATAAGTTATCGAAGCATTTCTTCACTTTACTTTGGCCAACAAGTCCCATGTCCATGTCAGAGCACCACCTTCTTCAGCCGGAAATAGATTCTTGAAATAAAACAAGGCAAATTAGGTTTCTCGGACACCTACATGCCCATTTACATACACTCACACCCACGTGCACACATACACACATAAATAAACACTTATAATACCCACATGCACCAGCTTATATAGTCTAAACGTGTAGTTGTAAATGTTTGTTTATTACACCCATTTTAAGTTAATATTGGTTCTGGTGTTGATGAACTAAAATAGGAAATAGTGGATGGTTTTAATGGTACAGTGGTTGAATAATCGGTTTATGAGACATGCGTCAGTATGTATAGCTTTAGAGTATTTTGATTAAACATGGATAATTGGAATGATTCATTTATAAAGTAATAACCGCTTTTTACTCTCTGACATGGTTGCTTAACCTGCTAAAAATAACAACCAAATCTTCCTCAAATCGCACTCTGCAATATTAAATACAGGACACATTGGATAACGTAGTCCAAAATGTATGCTTAAAACAGAGTGGTTACGACTGGGATGTCGTTCATCATAAGCCTACTTGAGTTGACCTGAGGTTAAAGTACACTACCAACTTTATGAAGGTGTAACTAGAAACAACTTTAATTAATAAACCATTTTATGTGATTGGGGTGGGGTATTGACATCTTCGAAAATAACTGTTTCAAATATTGGCACCAGGCCAGCAATTTTGGGGGTGTGGATAAGTCGATTACTTTGACACTAATGTTCAACTGGTACTTATTTTATCGACCCCAAAAGGATGAAAGGCGAAGTCGACCTCGACAAATTTGAACTCAGAAAGTAAAGAACCTAAGGAAATGACACTAAGTATTTTGTCCGACGTGTTAACGATTCTGCCAACGCAGAAGAAGAAGAAGAAGAAGAAGAAGAAGAAGAAGAAGAAGAAGAAGAAGAAGAAGAAGAAGAAGAAGAAGAAGAAGAAGAAGAAGAAGAAGAAGAAGAAGAAGAAGAAGAAGAAGAAGAAGAAGAAGAAGAAGAAGAAGAAGAAGAAGAAGAAGAAGAAGATATGATAATGATGACAATGATTTATAGCTACAAAGTTACTGTAGCAGCAGTTCACAATTTGTCCGTAAAGTATGTCTATGCACGCGCATATTTGACGTAAATTACCAGTCAATTAAATTTGTCTTTATTTTCTGTCACCCCTCTCTTCATGACGCATGTATTTGTATATAGTGTATGTATAAACGTACGAGTGCTTGCTTATATACTTGTTCGTGAATATGTGTGTGTGTGTGTGCTTGTGTGTGTGTGTGTGTGTGTGTGTGTGTGTGTGTGTGTGTGTGTGT
>NC_068988.1:80068983-80073508 GCF_001194135.2 Octopus bimaculoides
TGTATATATATATATATATATATATGTATATATATATACACACACACACATATATACGCACAAATACACAAACACGTAAATAGATAGATTAGATAGATAGATAGATAGATAGATAGATAGATAAAGAAAGAATTGGATAGCATGAATGAAACCATGAACTGAATTGTTAAAATAGTGATTCAACTATAAAAAACAACATTTTTTTGAGATACTACGAATGTACACAGTGATGATATATATTATACTAAATATATACTTCAGGTACTACTTATAGTACCTGAAGTTTTTATGGAGTTGGTAGTATAATTATTTTAGACATTCCTCAGACAAAATGACTTGCTAGACCCTTTGCGTTTCGTGTTTGGATGCTTACGAAATTGACTTTACTCATTTTCTTCCGAGGTCGATGAATAAAATATCAGTCATGTACAAAGATAATTCACTTCTCTTTTTTGCGGAGCAGTTGTTCTTGAGCTATGTTAGACAAAACTGAAATTATTTGTATTGGATTAATGCAAAGGAAATTACTATAGAGGATACGTACATTTAAAAGATTGAGTAATAATGACAATTTATTCGATATCAAAATATAGTTTGCCTTCATGATGTTTATCTCTATTAATAACGGCTTAAATAATCATCATTACACCAAACTAAATAAATAGCATTTTAAATTGAACATATCTATGCTCAATTTATTTATGAGGTAGGTTAGAGTGAACCCGAACATTAGACTGCAAGTAAGTTACTAATGCGAGGAAGACTAATTAGTGTTTATAAGTGATCACTTAATATTTTAATATTTTCTTTGTTTACTTTAGTTTTCGACAGACGAAAAGGGTGTGGATCAAAGGAGGATTTGTAATTTGACAGTGAGTGACGGCAAAGAGGCAGGCAATAAGTATTTAAAAGTAATTGTAGGCGGAGATTTACTTTAACTCACACGCCCACATCGCCTCATGTTCTTGTCTTGACGCCAGGCATTTGATACGACGATGGCAACTAAGTAGCTAACAGAGGTTAAGCCTAATACTGCAACGAACACACAGACACAAATTAGAAGCACTGCGTAGAAAGAAAAGACAAACGGAGCAGCCGAATAAAGATTTCGGGGGAAGGAATGACAATCATACCTGAATGTATTTAAATCCTGTTTTAACCAGTTTTATGTATTCTTCTGTTTTGAAAGGCATTTTAGCCATTTGTAAATACATTTTTGTAATGCAGTTTAAAAGCTAAATTGTGATTAAGCGCGCACGCGCAGATAGAGCACACTTGCACACGCTCATACATACAAGCTCATATTCATAAATACATTCACCTGTTTAACATTTCATATGTGTTACACAGACGCACACGCTCACACACACACACACACACACACACGTTACCTTTTTAATATTGATTTTTTTTTTAAAGGGAAGGATTCTATCCACTATCATACTGAAATTTTGTGCAATTTTTGATAGAATTAAACTGGTTCCTGATATTATTGTGTCAATCATGCTGAATGCACAGCCGAAAGCACACCTATGTACTTACGTACATACATACATTCATACATACACACATACGTACGTACGTAGATACATACATACATACATACATACATGCATACATACATATATACTTAAATACATACAGACAAATATGCATACATATATATGAATGAGGCCAACACTTTTGTTATAGATGGAATTAATGCTACCCACACTTTTTTTGAATGTATTCAAGTAACACTCAAGGCACCAAGAGATAGAACTGGTCACAGTATTCTCGCAGAACAAAGGAATGGAGTTTCACCAAGATAAATGTTATGCCAGTCGAAAAAAGATTATCTACCAGACCAGGAATTGAACATTGATGTCCTCTCCCTCTCACCTATAGCCAGGAATGAATGTTACAAATACCTCAGGATTGACAAGATAACATCCTTAGTGTTGTGTGAATTAGAATGACAGAAGAAAACTTCAGTAGACTATGGAAGGTATAGCAGTTAACGCTGTCTACATTCAATAAGACCTTCTCCGACTATACTTTTCGCAGTATTTACTACTAGTACAAATTTGAGAACGTAAAGATTAGCAAGATACGTATTAACAACGACTGGTAATCCTACATCAACAGTAACACTGACAGGATGTACTGCTAACAGAGAACAGAGACAGAGGCATAAACTCACCCATCATTTAGAGAACAACTACCGAACAATAAAGAGAGACGAGTACATCACGTGTGAAAATAGCAACTTTTTGAAATTAGGTGAAGAACTTCTGAATAGCGTGAGCCAAGGATACTCATAGTAACTCATTATAACAGCAGAAAATTATGCATGGATACATATCCCGAAACAGAGAAATTGTAACCTCTCCGGATTTATAATAGATGTATCATATTTACTGCGAAGTAAGTACCTTTTTAATTCAAGAACAAGAGTTAGCTACTAAATATATCTGACCAACAAGAAAGATAGGAATACCTTTAAGCTTTTATATCATATCATGCCGCGAAGTAAACACCTTATTTAGCCAAAAACAAGAGCGAGCTACTAAATGTATATGATCAACAAGAAAGATATGGATAAGCCTTTATTTTGCGAGAGAAAATGTGAATCATGCTGTGGCAGTGTGTAGAATATATCAGACACGCACACCATCAGCAACTGTCTAAAATCTCCACACGGTATTTCTTCTCATAAGACATGTCATTGTCGCTAAAACTATCTGCAATGCTTTCCGCGGGAAGGGTTATCCTGATGGCTATACAAAAAAGCTCACCAGATGCTGAATAGACAGACGCATTTAAAAATAAAGAATACTGGCGAGATATTCTAATATAAACATCAAGCCAGTGTAAACATAATAGTCGAGAAATTATTTTGTGGGACAAGGAACAGAAACCATGCGCTGGTGTTGTAAGCTCTTCGGCGTATGTGATAATGTTATAAAAAAAAATGGGGGAAAGGAATATATTTATGTAGAAATAATATTAAAAAACTTACAGCTCATATATCCAGGGTTTAGAATAAGGAGTAAATTTGGTAGACGGAAACTATGAAGATGGCTTGAGCTTATGCGTTTTAACTGTACCGAAGAAATACAAGTGATGAAAACGAACAAACGAAATTTTACCCTCGAAATGTTGAACCATTACTTCGTTCATTTAAAGTTCTAGTTGAAACGTAAATGCACTACTGTAACTCCCGTCTCTTTTCGATTTGCATTACACACAAATCTATTTATACTAGTTTCTCTTAATTTCGTAATATTTTCATAATTAATCTTCGTAATAGTTTCGTAATTTGCTTCCATCTCTGTCAATTCACCATTGTTTCTTCGAGAGTCAAGAAAACATTTATGCACAATATATGTCTTCTATTGCTCGAGGAGCCAATGCATAACTTAACTATAGTGTTTCTTAGTCTTTTTTTACCCCGACTCCACTTCGATTTCTCCCCCAAAAACACATGCGCCCCACCATGAATGGACACCATATATAGCAAAAGAACTTTTATATAAAACTTTATTGTAAGTTTTATTCACATCATTCGAAAGGCAATCGTTCTACCAAAATATTATTATAATCCATAGGCGGAACGCACTTCCAGCCATGAGAAACACTGCTCTAGTTTCTTGACAAAAGAGCTAAATCTCGCCGGGATAGTATACACCACTTCATTGTCGTTAACATTCCCACATGACTTGTTATTCCCGGCAGTTAGGTGAACTGAGACAATGAAAAAATATTTTGTCCCACTCAAAAAGCAGAAAAACCGGAGTAGATTTTAACACATGACAATTACTCACGCGAAGGTTTGTTATATGTGTTATCCACTCAACCAATTCTACTCTTTATCAGCAGGACATTATTTCAATAGCAGACACGATTAGGATATTTAAAACTAAATTCAAAACGGACATACTATTGAGAAATGAGTTCTCTCATTGTGTATGTGTGTGACAGCATGTACACACACACACACACACACACACACAGGGTGTCCATAAAGTGTGTACTATTTTAACAGCTGATAACTCAATTTACTTTTTTTTTAAATCTTTTTAAATTTAACCTGCATGAAATATTGAAGACTAAGCTGTGAACTAAGAGAACTTATCGTAAATTGCTACTGGGAGTTTGAAAACGCTTTCGAAGAACAAAGACACTCTAGGAAAGAGTTTCAAACAGATCCATCCTTGCGACTTACCATTACACGTACTAGAGATAAGTTTGAATCAGATGAAGGGGCTCAGAATATCCATAAAATCCGTCCCAAAAGGCAAGCCTCACGAAGCAAGAAAGGTCTCAAAGAAAGTCCACGTTTTTTGACGTCCTGTACCCGGATATGCATCTATACATACATGTAGATGTAGGTATGTACATATATGTATGGAAACATGCATATGCTCATATATCATTTGTGTTATTATTATTATTATTATTATTATTATTATATATATGTATGTATGTTTCTATGCATACATATATATATATATATATATATATATATATATATATATATATA
>NC_068988.1:80073626-80074725 GCF_001194135.2 Octopus bimaculoides
GGACTCATTCTTTGTAAGCCTAGTACTTATTCTATCGGTCTCTTTTTGCCGAACCGCTAGATTACGGGGATGTAAACACACCACCATCGGTTGTCAAGCGAAGATGGGGGGACAAACACAGACACACAAACATATACACACACATATACATATATACATATATACGACGGGCTTCTTTCAGTTTCCGTCTATCAAATCCACTCACAATGCTTTGGTCGGCTCGAGGCTACAGTAGAAGACACTTGCACAAAGGTGCCACGCAGTGGGACTGAACCCAGAACCATGTGGTTGGTAAGCAAGATACTTGCCACACAGTCACTCCTATACATACATACATACATACATACATACATACATACACACATACATACATACATACATACATGCATACGTACGTACGTACGTACATATATACATACATACATACATACATACACACATACATACATACATACACACATACATACATACATACATACATACATACATACATACATACATACATACATACTTACATACATACATGCACGCAAGTAAGCACATAAATTTTAAAAAAACAAGGTATTGAAATTAGTGCTCGAATACCGAAGATAGAGTAATGTGCTTCTATTAACTCTGCAAAATCTTCAAAATCTGTTACTCAGAGTTTCACGTTCGTATGACAGTTGTGTTATTACTGAATAAAAATTGTGATGGTATATGTAATATAATATGATAAGACATAATACAATTGATGTGTGTGTAAGAGAGAGAGAGTTAGGAAGAGAGAGAGGGAGAGAGAGAGAGTGCGTGGGTGGCCGTATGTGTGTGCATGTATGCTTATAGATGTCTACATATGTTTACATGAATATATGTATGTATAAGTATATATATATATATAAGCTCTTCGAAACGCCGGTGTTAAAACGTGGGTAGCTGATGAAGTAGAATGTTCTCTATGTGGCATGTGTGTGTTCTCGTCTACGTTTTGTTTGCAATGTCCTGTACCCAGATATGCACCTATACATACAGGTGGATGTCGGTATGCACATACCTGTACGTATATATGCATATACTCATTTACTATTTGTTTATATATATATATATATATATATATATA
>NC_068988.1:80079319-80080406 GCF_001194135.2 Octopus bimaculoides
ATATATATATATACATATTATATATATAATACATATAATATATATATGTATGAATAATAAAATAATATATATATATGCATATATATATAAATAATATATATAAATATATATATATATAAATAATATATATATGCATATATATATATATATATATATACACACACATATACATATACATATACATATGTATATATGGGTACAGGATGTCACCATATATCTATGTATGTATATGTATGTGTATATATATAATCCGAGAAAGTTAGGGGTTGAGGATTCAACCCAAGGGATAGTATCTATCCAATATACTGCTGGGAGGGTACCCAATTATTGTTACACTAG
The DNA here is from genome assembly GCF_001194135.2 of Octopus bimaculoides. NCBI lineage: Eukaryota > Metazoa > Mollusca > Cephalopoda > Octopoda > Octopodidae > Octopus > Octopus bimaculoides. Next base: position 80,079,659 of record NC_068988.1, read on the forward strand.
TGTTATACCAAGTGCAATAAGTGGGTTAGGGTAAAAGGGGGATTATTTTACCCTAAATTTATATCGCAATGATAACCTGTAATCTAATTTGAGTCTGGCGGGGATATTGCTAGCTTCTTTATTAATTTCGTTATAGGTTTGTGGCCTAGCTTTGGTGTAATTATTGATGATGCTGTTATGTAGAAGTCGTGAATACGTACTGTTCACTACTAGGTATAAATTCTTGGCTTTATCGGAAAAAAGTGCCATTTTGTTTAGAACTTTTTATGTAATTGTTATCTGTTTTCAGTTTCTGTTGGAAAGTGTTGAAAGACTTATGAAATTTTATCTTGTCCATGATCTTCAGTAGGTCCACTTCGAAGTCTTCCAAGCCTTTGATTTTTGGAGGAAATTTCTTGAATTTAAATCCATAGAATGTATTCTCTGTGGTGTCCTCATCGCTTGACAACCACACAGTAATTTCCCTTTGTTTGGCGGTCATTTTGCACAGGAATTTTCAATGGCCGGATAACTGAAGAGATGTTGGAGTGGGTTCACACCCCGGCATCCGAAACTCGGAGTTTTATCATGGCTACGGAATAAGTGTCACATATTTTTACAGATATATATATATATATATATATATATATGTATATATGTATGTGTGTATTATGTATGTATATGTATGTATGTATGTATGTATTTGTGTGAGTGCGCGTGTGCGCGTGTGTGTGTATGTGTGTGTGCGTGCGAGTGTGTGTATGTGTGT
>NC_068988.1:80080974-80081550 GCF_001194135.2 Octopus bimaculoides
ATATATATATATATATATATATATATATATACGACGAGCTTCTTTCAGTTTCCTTCTACTAAATCCACTCACAAGGCTTTGGTCGGCCCAAGACTATAATAAAAAACACTTGCTCAAGGTGCCACGGACTGGCACTGAACCTGGAACCAAGCTTTTTACCGCATAGTCACGCCTGCGCCTACAAAGTGGCTAGCAAGCACCTGCAGAGAGTCGAACCCAGTACCTCAAAAATTCCGGTTGAACGTTCTGTACTATTAAGCTAAGAGACCCCTGTGTTGGTGAGTTTTAACTTTATATATATCTGCATAGAATTATTCGGATGTTCTACTTATGATCTGATATTATAAAATATTTTTCGTGAAAATTAGCCGATATAATTTATGAGATAATGTAATACATTTGCGTCAGCTCCAATATATTCTGCGGCAACAAATATATTTCATTTCTCCCCTATCCTATTCACAAACGAACACACAAACAAAGACTGCTCTACATCGTTTTACAGTAAATGGCTCACCGCTGAATGTAACTGAATCTGATAACTAAAGTCGCATACAAGGAGAAAGAGCGAAATGT
>NC_068988.1:80081650-80082882 GCF_001194135.2 Octopus bimaculoides
TTACTCACGACTCCATTTTGATGCCACTGCAATCTTCAATAAGAAATTGCTGCGTTCTTTATTCCCTTCTTCGCCACTTTGGCTAATTTCATATAAATATTGTTACGTACGCATATTTGGTATAACACAAAAACTGTACAATATGTGTTATATAACAATCACATTTACGGGAAAGCATAACTATCATTGATGCACACATTTTTGAAGATATGATGTAAATAAATCATCCTAAGTCCCATATTGTTGCCTAATTTACTTCTTGCGAGCATCCATCACCCCGCTATAGTCTGTGTATGGATGCTGTCATCGTTTGAATGAATAAAATTTGGTGATGGTTAACAGCTTATAAGTACAGAAGTCGCTGAGACCCACATAGGGAGCCTACCCGTCGGATATCAAACGTGTTACATGAAATCTTGGTATATCAATCGTCACTTCCTTCTACTATCGCAATATACTTTCATTTATTTAAGGAAAATTTACTTTTAGTATTTTACGACTGCTTGTAACCCCCTTTGTCTATGATAACCGTTTTCACTGGCAGGTTTAATATCTCAAGTCGTTCTCTCCGATACTCATCGTTTCCAATGCAAATTCGCTTTTTCTCTGTTTGTTTTTGTCATTCTTTCCTTTTTGATCGCTTCGTTGTTGTTTGTTTATCCGTATTTCGTTTTCAACATGATCTTATTTTTCTGTAATTGTTCATCTTTATATCATTACTGATTGACCAAGTCAATCATCGTAGTTACCAAATACGTCTTTGTTAAATTTGATATTTGCCCTTTCTTTTAAGTTGTCATTCTGATTAATGTTTGTAGGACTTTATCTGATGTCTCTAAGCAATCATTATTTTCCTTTTGCTTGTTTTTTGTAGCTACGTTGGATTTCATGTTTGTTGTTTCCACTGCTGACGTGTCATCCGGTGCTTAATCTGCGTGCAATTCGGACCAATTATTAAAATAAATTTCTTCTGATGCCAGCAACGTAACATTAACTCTTTTCTGCAATTGAATAAACATATTTGATGGTAATTATGTTATATTTTGTTTCTGTAAACAAGGTACTACCTCAGAACTACACATGCTATGGATGACAATAGTACCGTCTATTAATACGAAGTTTATATTTATGCTATTCTATTCTTTTAGGTCATGCGCTCATCTGTTTTATTTCATTTACGTAGTGCACATAATTATATATATATATACACACACACACACACAAGCACGCAC
>NC_068988.1:80083805-80088437 GCF_001194135.2 Octopus bimaculoides
TATATATATATATATATATACATTCATACATATATATGTATGTATGCATATGCATCTCCGATAAGGACCTAATATTGCAACAGCTTGGGTTTCAGCGGGCCACAACTGTTTAACATACTACCAAGGAACCTACGAGAGCTTCTCGGTATAGATTTGGAAACGTTCAAAAAGCATCTGGAGAAATTTCTATCTGAAATCCCAGAAGGTGTTACATGTTAAATTTCTATCTGAAATCCGAGAAGGTGTTACATGTTAAATATAGAACTTATCGATCTCTGGCCAAAAAGAGACAAAATCCTAAGCGTCGATTTTTCAGAGTGGTATTAATATGTGCATCAAAATTTTCGGCTGGTAAGTTTACTTCATCTTACTAATTCTATTAATTCATCCACATTGCCAACATAGATTAGGCCGAGCAATCTTGATATGCTCGAGTTTGTGAATGCTATAAAAATACAAAATAAAAGAAAATAGGTACTTATTTTCTAAGTTGATAAAAATGTGATATGTAATATAAATATATGATACGAGTTCAATACACGTTGGACTATTAAGATCTAGCTATAGTTGAACCACGATGTTTACTTTTCACAGCAATGTTAAAATATGTGCTTAGTAAACACACACGCTCATAATTTACTCATCCGACGGCTGTGTAGTGCTTATATATATGTATGCATATAGATAGATAGATAGATAGATAGATAGATAGATAGATAGATAGATAGATAGATAGACAGATAGATAGATAGATAGATAGATAGATAGATAGATAGATAGATAGATAGATAGATAGATAGATTATACATACATAGACACACAGATATATATTGTATGTATAAAAGTGCTAAATAGTGTCAGGAGGTAACCACTAACGAAAATAAAATCTTTCTTATAACGTGTATTAAAGAAATCTTGCATTCAAATATTGGAACTGCAATACATGCAACGCTAAAACAATGATGTTAAGATTATGATTAGCCCCCAGCTTATATACGTACCATAGCCATCACTGTCATATCAGAACCTCAGATTACTTCAGTGTTTTTGGTTTCACCATCAGAGGTGTAAATAATAAATATGGAGATTACGGGACAGGATTCAACATTTGAGTATCCTGCATAAAATTGACCGTTAGCAAAGCAATATTCCTCAAGGCATAGTCAAGCAGCTGTCAATATTTACTTTTGTGATTTATTGATTGATATGCTAAGGTGCTCTGGGACCTGAAGTCTCTTAAATCGAGAAGGCATATTTGCTTGCGTGAGTGGAAATCTTGGTTCTCGTCTTTGGTATACCAAGTGAGAATATCAGCGTGGATGACACGTGGCATAATCTTTTCAACCATTTGTCTTGTCATTGATATAAATTATGCAGTAGCATTATTAAGGATCTCTTGTTTTAACTGAAGTTTGTGTGCTGATAAACTTGAAGTATGGTGAAAAGAATCTCAAGAGTCTTAGCTATTTCCAATACAGAAACACCTGACTATATTGCATCCCCTCGGGCATCATTCTCCTGCAGACCAAGTATATCCATGTTTCTGTATGAGTAGCGGAAACATTACCGTTTACCATTCGAAAATCTTGAACATTATGTTGCACTTTATAGATAGGAATTAACTATTGTGTACAATATATTCTTTTTCGGTGACACTGCCAAATGTGTACAACATACTCTGTTTCAGTGGCCCTGCCAAATTTTATATCAGGTTGGTTTTCGAGAAATACGCCTTACTTTCTTCATCTCCATTGATTTTATTCCACGTATAGATTGAACCTATTGGTAAGCAACGTTTTACAATGGGGTCATACTGGCAAAGCTTGAAAAAGTTTCTAGACGTTTTGTTCTTTGGACTACGTTTCACTTTTAGCAAACCAGGTTCTGCAACCAGTGCAGTTCTTTCTGGTTTGTATGATGTTGTGCAGTAAAGTAAGTTGTGTTACGTACGTTCCAGATACTAAGAATAAGTACCATCACCTTGATCATTTTTTTTTCTTTTCTTTTCTTTTTGCCTGCTGAAATAGGACTCCCACCGAATGCGGTACACTCAGTGTTAGGCTGTTAGGTGGTGCTTGAGGCATTTTTTCTGCTCCAGTTCTCACGTTGTGGAAGTGAAAATATTCTGTTTTGTGTAGCACTTACTTCGGTAGAATAAATCTATTGGCCATGTTCAAAAATTTGCAAGAAGTTCTTGAATGCTGCGGTAACTTCCTGAATTGGGAAGACAAAAATCACTAGAAAATCTTATTGCTGCCGATACCGTGTCCCTGTTGGAATCGGGCTTATTCATCGTGACTGTTTTGCTTCGTCTGAACAATCATTGTAATGTCAGATCCTATGATGACAAATTTTCAGAAATACATTTAATGAACTTTATTGCAAAACTCAAAACTAATGTATGCATTAAATACTTGGTTCAGGAATCAGCAGTGAGGAACCATCCATCTGTAATGAATCCACAAGCGCTTCTTAACTGAATTCAACTAGAAATTGCTTTAAACTTCACGCAATTCCAGTTAGCGTATCACAGGAAACGATATACATATCACTAACTATTAAGAAAAAAAGATGCAACTTCAACACTCTAAAAGTTCACCTTTCTCATTAGCTCTGGATATTATTAATTTTTCAATACCTTGTACTATATAACAATCTAAAACAATTTTCAATGGCATATAAGCTTAGCTGCACTCCTCATCCTTTTTTATCATCATTTTCATCGTTGCCGTCATAGTCGACGTCATCGTTCACCATCATATACATATATACTCAGACTCATGGAAACATATCAGTTTCTGTTTCTTGGCTGTAGCTATACTGGCTCAAAGAAAGGCTGAAGCGAATATTTCAATTTATTTTGTATATTGCCATCAATTATGAGAAAATGCAAACAAATCCATTTACATGGATTTTTTTAAATATCACTGGTCTTTAAAATCATATTCTCGATAAGAAACAACTTGAAGAACGTTTTGTAATGGCAAACATGAATTCCTGCTAGCTGATGAAACATTTCATGTGTAAAATATTTACTTAAATAACTAAGTAGAACAATGTTTGCTAAATGTCTGCTACATCTACAGTTTCTAACTGCAGTTTAGTAATTAGGAATGATATTTATTTACATTAACCTCTTTATTTTGATTTGTTTTAGAATTAAAACTATAAAAATAAAGATACAGAAATAATTTGTTCTCAAACGCATGATAATGCTAATACAATAGCATGAACAGGATAAACTATCCATATACACTGCAGAAAAAAATCGTTGCCGGCCAGCCATGAGACTCGAACTCACATCCCTGTGATTACACGTCGAGTGCTTTACCTTTAAGCTAAGCTGCCCACTAACGAATTGTTGTGCAATTTTAGGATTTATAAATCTAGCTTTATAAGACGCTAACGTTAAATTCAACTTCTGATGTAAGTAAACAAAGTTTACCTTTGAAGCGTTGAGATGTATTGAAAGATACAAAAATAATTTATTCTCAAATGCATACTTTATAAAGCTAGATTTATAAATCCTAAAATTGGAGAGCAACTCGTTACTGGGCAGTTTAGCTTAAAGGTAGAGCACTTGACGTGTAATCACAAGTATGAGAGTTCGAGTCTCATGGCTGACTTATAACGTTTTTTCTTTTTGCAATATATGGATAGTTTATCCTGTCCATGCTATTGTATTAGCATTATCATACGTTTGAGAATAAATTATTTCTGTATCTTTTAATACATCTCAACGCTTCTAAAGCAAGCTTTGTTTGTTTACGTTCATCGCAAGTTGAATAAAAAAATAAATTTTAGCAGAATAAAGTTATCCATAATTTTTTTTTTTAAACGGTAGTGTCTTATAATACATTGCAACAATTTCAAACCCGGAAGCACAGTGTGAATATAGTTCGCTGATGAAAGACGTCAGAGGATAAATTAGTTGTTTTACTAATTTTTTCACTTTAAGCAGATAGTGGCTTTCCCAGCGACACAGTCCAATGCCAGTAGTGAGCATGAAGTTGAATATCTATGGGAGAATTAAAAAAAGGATAAATATTCAATATTTTCAAGCAGCAGTGAAGTCCATCGAGTCCAAACCGATTTGCGAGACTAACCTCAGAACAGGAACTAACGTTTAATACCCTCTTATCATTCAACCACGGTAGTGGTTGAATATATTCTTAAGTTCATCATTTCGTCAATCGCAGCAGCTTCCAAGCTTCACCACTAATTCAGTTCTCAACTAAATTGCAAGCTGTTAATAGTTTTAAAGAGGTCACCTCCTCAGCTACACTTTGGCATAAATAGTTTGAAATTTGGTTCAATAGAAAAAAGTTACATCAAAATATCTGCGACCTCAAAGGGGGCAGTAAGGCAGATATTCATCTTCAATTAGCATAAATCTTTGAATTTTAAATTAAAAGTATACCTTTCTTAGGCTTAAATGATAGCAAAATGCATGAGGAATTCAGAATCGCTAGTCGCATTGAACAAAAATTAGTAGAAAAAGAGTTATGAGGTAAAATGTTACGAAATTTCATGTCAATAACTAAGAAAGTAAGGGAGTAACGCTTAAGCAATAAGAATAAAGAATAAACAATATATTTCTAAAATGAATGCCTACATTCTAAAGCGGTAAGT
>NC_068988.1:80088904-80089942 GCF_001194135.2 Octopus bimaculoides
AAAATTTTGCCGAGGTCGAATTTGACGTACAGATTATTTAATTAATTTTATTTTTAACTAAACACTTTCAAACCTCCAATACTGATAGAATATGTCACATAGAACAGGGTCTATTCTAAACACGTTTGACAAAATTTTGTATTTCACAAGCGGTATTTCGTCTGTCTTTACGTTCAGAGTTCAAATTCCGCCGAGGTCGACTTTGCCTTTCATCCATTTCGGATCTGTTCAATTAGACGTACAGATTATTTAATTAATTGTTTTTAACTAAACACTTTCAAATTTCCGATTCTGGTAGAATGTGTCACATAGAACAGGGTTTACTCTTAACGTTTTTGACAAAATGTTGTACTTTAGAAGTTGTTTCGTCAGAAGTTACAGAATGGACAAATTCGTGTTTGATAAGTGCCAATACACGAAACTCTCAGCTTTTGATTTATTCTCGAACTTCTGCCGATGATGTATATACATACTACATATATGTGTAAAAAAATCTCATCACGCAATCGAACTAATGAAAGAACCTCTACCTGGACGCTCAAAATGCTAAAAATAGCAGCCAAAGTATCTCCCTACCTAAATCACACGCCCATTGTATATGTAATGTCCTAGATTATCCCTAGAAAGACGGTTTGCTGAAGGCTGGAATGTCTTTGATGATAGGTTTGCACTATAAGGGTGTATTTGAGGCTAAATAACAACATTACGGTCAATTTCTATATTAACACCTGCACGATTTTCCCTAAGAAAAAATTGATTTTTTGCGTGGAACCAAGTACCCTAACCTCCTAATATGCTGCAAATCCCTTATTTTAGTTCGAAAAAAATGAGGTGGGGGTCCTTCCCTCCAATCCCGGAATCATTAGAAATTTTTGGGTGGGGTTGAATGACCTCCTAATATTGCAAAATTAGGTTACTTAAGGTGAGCCTGGTAACTGATGGTTTTGGGGTTTTGTTGTTTGTAACCTTTGGTGAGCCATGATGCAACCAACAACATGGTAAAAATCCCTGCCATTAATTTGGTGTGGATGGGTAATA
>NC_068988.1:80090344-80091391 GCF_001194135.2 Octopus bimaculoides
TATCTTATAACAGGAATGCCCGGAAAAATCATGGTTTACATAGAAAAATGCGAGCATGAAAAGTCATATTCTTAAGATTATAAACCTAATATATTCGATTATGCCTAAAATATTTCTTCATTATATGATAGATTTGATATTCTTTTTCCTATGTTGGAGACTAATCCGTTTTTAATTGATCCTGGATGATTACTTAAGAAATTAATGTAGCTTAAATTCGTATTTAATTTGTAAAAAGATTCGTATTTACCAGTTATGAGGTTACAATTAACATCTAAAAAGTTAACTGAGTTATTCTTTTCAATAGAGATGGATAGTTTGTGTCTTTTAAAAATTTTTTAGAGTCTTTTCTTAAATATTTCTAATTTTTTGTTATATACATTTTTGATGAGAAAAAGTGCAACATCCCTATATAATCCTCTCCTAATTTCGGGAAATTCGTCATGCATGTTATACAAAAGATAAATTCAAACGAGATTCGTAACTTGGTCCGAATAGGCAGCGCCCATTGTGATGTCGAAGTAATTAGGTGTGTCTATTCTAGTCCAATATTCATTATCAAACTTAATTATAGATTTTCGAGCAGCTAGGATAATATTAATTTCATTGATACTAAGATAAGTATAATTTCTAGCAAAAAGAAGGGCTTTGTTTAAAGGAATAATTATTGATAGAGGAATAATAATCGTCAATGTCTATTTGTAAAAATTTATATTTACCCTTATTTTCGATATTATTAAACCAATTAATAGTTCGAGAGATATTTTATTTCTAATTATGGGTATATATTTATCTAAAATAATTTTACTTAATCTACCTAAGTCCGACTTTCCCGGGTATATTAATCTAACTTTCGGGTTGGTTAGGAATTTAGCCTTATGGTCTTTCAAAGTTATCCTAGATCTAATAGGAATAAATGGTTCAGTTCTATCATCAATACGGACGTCAGACATAATCCTTTTGGCTTCTAGATTAATTGTTCTAAGTACACTTTTGTTTACTAATTTATATTTCTTTGTGAAATATATATATATATATATATATATA
>NC_068988.1:80091401-80092237 GCF_001194135.2 Octopus bimaculoides
ACATATATATATGTATATACGAGGTCTGATCAATAAGTATCCAAATCAATAAGGTCTGATTAATAAGCTTGTAGAGTGAAGCCGCTTGGTAAAGTTTGATCTTGAACTCTGCTTTGCCTGTGTTCTAAGTTTTAACGTCCTAGCTCACTTCCGCTGTTTACAGCGGTGCTTGGAAGGGAAATGCGTAGCTTCTGATCGTCGCATTGACAATCACAGAAAAAGTTGTCATGGCGATACCTGCTCAGAGGCCTATGCAAAGTTTCAGAAAGTGTATGGAGAGGAGTATATGGAGAGGAGCGTATGAGCCGCACACAAGTGTACGAGTGGTTCAAACGTTTCGAAGATGGCTGAAAAAATGTCGATATTGACGAACGTTCTGGGAGACCCGCAACCAGCAGAACAGAGGAAAATATCGCAGATTTGCCTGCAGCTGTGAGGAGAAATCGTCGAATCGTCCTGAGTTATCGGAGGATGTGCAGATTAGTTACGGTTCAGTTCAGTCGATTATCACTGAAGATTTGGGTATGAGACGCGTGTCTGCCAAGTTTATACCAAAACTGCTTTCAGCTGACCAAAAAGACACTCCAGTTTCAGTTGCAGAAGATCTCGGTCGTGTCGTGAACGATGAAAACATTTTGAAAACTTTGCGTAGGCCTCTGAGCAGAATTTGGCAAAATTTGATGGAGATTCTCTACTCAACTTTCTCTGTCATGGTCAGTGCAACGATCACACATCACATATCTTCTTTCCAAGTACTGCTGCAAGAAGAAAGCTAAACTCGGAGTTTATCATGGCTTCCGAATAATTGTCATATATTATTTACAGATATAATATAT
>NC_068988.1:80092378-80094392 GCF_001194135.2 Octopus bimaculoides
GAGACTGTCTTGTCTATTTTCAAAGTTCTGTGTCTAATGGGGCATTTCGTTTGTTTAGTTTTCTAAAAACAGCGGTATTTGATTTTATAGATATTTGGCTGTAGTTTCTAGCAACTCAATTGATATCCAAAAAGATTCCCATATTGCTTAGTGAATTGTTATTGCAATAATATACATTAACATACAGTTGTAGTAGAAGACACTTGCCCAAGGTGCCACACATTAATACATACATGCATAGATAGACATACGTAAATGCATATACACATGTGTATCTATATCTATAACCCCGTCTATCCACGCGCGCGCATGTGTGTGTGGGGGGTAGCTGGATGTGTGTGTGTGTGAGTACATGTGTTTGTATGTGAGTATATGCGCGCGTATGTATACGTGTTTTATAATTTTGAATTGTAAATACATATACACTATCAGCTATGCAATAATTTAGAAAACTATTACGGCATTAGGTACCAGTGTTAATAAAATATAATACACAACAATATAATAAATACTTGATTTCTTCGAAATGTCTTCTCTATAATGCTGTCGAATTCTCGAAACTTTTTGAGAAAATCCTCTTAATAAAAGCATTCTCAGAACATTCAATGAGGACACAGATAAGTGTCAATATACTTTAATGCCTATGCATGAAAAACTAACATGCGGAGGCACAATGGCCCAGTGGTCGTAGGATCGCGGTTTCGATTCCCAGGCCGGGTGTTGTGAGTGTTTATTGAGCGAAAACACCTAAAGCTCCACGAGGCTCCAGCATGGGTTGGTGGCGAATCTTGCTGTACTCTTTCACCGCACACACACACACACATATATATATATGAGGTAACAAAATGGGGGGGGGCGTATACAGCTGTAGTAATGCCCTTTTATTTATACGATTTTTTCATTTCATGTTTATTTCATCCATTGTTTACAATATTCTCTCTCTCTCTCTCTCTCTCTCTCTCACACACACACACACACACACACACACACACACACACACACACACACACACACACACACACACACATGCACACACACACACACTGCAAAGCTTACAGATGGGCTGCTGAATTAAAATCTCTATGTTGCTTTAAGGGGAAGATAAGACTTGACAAATTCCTTCTCCCTCTGTTGATGGACTACCGTGATGTTTGTTTAAAAAAGAGAGATCATGACTGTGATAAAATAATGAAGGCAATATTTACGATGCAAGTGAGCACTATCATACAAAGAAATAATTAGAAGTAAAATATAAAAACTATTAGAAATGGGAATCGAATGTGTAGATATTATCAAATGGCTAATAGAAAACCGCCTGGAGGGCGGTCTTTCTTCTAGTATATATAATAAATGAGAAATGCATTAATACAAAAAAGTGTATACATAGGACAGACACAGAAGGACCCTAATTCTTCATCAGTTATCGACCAAAATACTAATACATAATTTCATGCCTTTAACGACAAGACTGAGAAATTCTCAGATCGGCGGCACCCGAAAAATTTGCGGTGAATTAGGGCTGGAGCAAACAAAACGATACAGAGTGGACGTACGAAAGTAAGCAAAGGTAATTTGAAACAATTGCCGAAGACAGAATAAATACGGCCTTTCGACCAAACAGACGCGAATGATGGAAGAAATCCTGAATGGATATAGAAAGAGAAATAGCAAGAGAGGAGATAGATGTTAACCAGCAAGCTAAGCGTCTGGTGGCAAAAGACAGAGAGATGGGAAAATTAGTCACGGGTCACGTGTGGGCAGTAATATATGTATATACGAAAACACACATAATAATGGAGTCTTCTGTCTAAGTCTCCTATGCGACATTTTACTGAGAATTTCACAGATTGGACGTAAGAAAGGATTGTTATACAAAGCGGATGGCATATTAGTTCGAGACCTTATCTTTGCCCTCAATACTTTAAGGTCCTCTACATCGCTCAGTTCATAATTCTTCATCGGTTTATAGTAATTAACCTATAGTCATTGCGATATATATATATATATATATATA
>NC_068988.1:80095241-80096807 GCF_001194135.2 Octopus bimaculoides
TGTGTGTATATATATATATATATATATATATATATATATATATATATATATATATATATATACGCAAGCATAATTATTTTACACTCACACACACACACTCATCACGTACACGCACAACTAGACGCACAACTAGACATATACACACACAGACATGCACACACACAGACATGCACACACACAGATGTATAGAAACAAACGACTGCACCCGAATTAACGTATAACTGGTTAAGCATTCCACAGACACGTGTATCCCTAATGAAATTCTTTGGCAGGGTCGGCTGCATGCAGTGTGTGAGAAGTATAGGATTTTCCACATTTTCCGTCTACTCAATTTCTCCCACGGGATAGGGGCGACTGAGGCAACCGTAGAAAAACAATATTTGACGAAGATTCCACTCACTGGGACCGAACGCGGGACCTCGTGTTTGCGAAGCGAACTTCTTGATTAGTCAGCAATACTGAGCCTCGTAAATTATATATTCTTGCTAAATTTGAGATAGCCCTGTTTTTAAAGAGAAACTAATTAAAATCATGCAGTTGATTAGATAGATTTAGTTAGCGAGAAAATTTGAATATAGAATTTGAACTGAGTACCAGTTTTACGTTTGACATATCTGATTTTAGCAAGCTGTTGTTATGACATTTCAGTTATTTCAGAGAAAGCTATTGAACGGAGATCAGCGACTCTTCTATGCTAAAAATAGAGAACAATCCTAGCTATTCACTTCTGAAGAATTCTATGAATTCAGCAATGAAAATTGTTACTGAACAGAAGAAGATATATGAGATCAAACAGTAACTACATTTCATTAAATATTTGAAGATAAAAAGAATATTATTCGTGAAGAAAATTGCTATTTGTGGGGAAAGGAAAATTTCTTAGAGAGAAATAAAAGTAAGCATTATCTTTTTTTTTCCTATTTTGAAGTGATAAAAAATTATCTCTTTAAATATTATTGATGAAGTCAGTGTGAATTCCTTTCATTTACATTCAGTAATTGAAACATAAACCAACCTATTACTTTCGATCATTTACAAAAAGAAAATCAAGAAATCTTACACTGCAGTACAGTCAGGCATTTGACAACAAAAAATGAGTTGGGCGTAAAAGTAGAAAGGGGAGAGAATCTTCTCAATGTTTGCACAATTTCGATTCTTCATAACCGTTTTAAGGATTGGGATATTTTATAAAATTGAGCTGATATATACTTTAAAGACCCCTGTGATTTTATCATGTATCATGTATCATCATCCCTACTCCCACATCACCTCATTCAAACCACCACCACCAATAATAATACTTATTATTATTATTATTATTATTATTATTATTATTATTATTATTATTATTATTATTATTATCTTTCATATATTGGACACAAGTTCAGCGAAAACAAGATTGCGAAGATGAAAGAGAAAAACACGGAAAGAAGGAATTCTTACATCAATTGATAATGAAATTAAACTTGCATAATTATACATACACACTCACACACACGTGTGTGTTTGTTTGTGTGTGTGTGTGTGTGTGTGTGTGTGTGTGTGTGTGTGTGTGTGTGTGTGTGT
>NC_068988.1:80096861-80097599 GCF_001194135.2 Octopus bimaculoides
TGTGTGTGTAGTCAATTAAAAAAAAACACAGAAAAAAGAAAAAGAAAAAACAAACAAACGTGCGGGTGATACACATGTTTCAGAGAAAAGCATTAGTTGATTACAAGGGAACAAGTAATTATGCGATGAACTTCATTGGCTTACAGCTATTTCTGCCATAAGATGCAATACACTTATAGTTGGACCTATTCTTCTATTCGGTCTACTTTGGATGTACAGATTGTCCCCAACATATAGTACCCTTAGCAGAAAGTTTTCGTTACAAACGAATGCCACGCTAACGTTCCAGCGGGAGAATTTTGCAGATGCTGTACATAATCTGCAACAAAATCTCGACAATTCGGCAGAGTTGTAGAGATGATTTTTCGAAAGGAAACAGGTATTCATTATAGAGTTGTATAATATATCTTATTAATTTTGGTAACTTGTGTCGTAATATCGTATCAGAATTTTAGAAAAGTCAATTGTGGATAAGTATGTATAAACATTTGGGTATTTAGACTACAAAGACATTCAAAATTTATTACATATGCACATAATTCAAACCTATAAAACACAGACAGACAGACAGATACAAACACACTCACACACACACACACACATCTGTATATGCATAGGCGCAGGAGTGGCTGTGTGGTAAGTAGCTTGCTTACCAACCACATGGTTCCGGGGTCAGTCACACTGCGTGGCATCTTGGGCATGTGTCTTCTACTATAGCCTCGGGCCGACCAAAGCCTT
>NC_068988.1:80099015-80099729 GCF_001194135.2 Octopus bimaculoides
ACGACAACTTTCACATGGAACTTATGGATTTCATTTTTTTTTAAGAAGACTAAGAGAAAAAGATATTTTATATGACACATTCTACCAGTGTTCCCAGTTTCAAAGTGTTTCGTTAATGAAAAATGTGGCCCCCGTTTTAAAAAAGATCCCTTTTCTCTAATAGACGCTACACTTGTAGGATGAGAGACGCTAAATATTGATTCCGCCAGCTCACCGCCTTATGAAAGATACTAATATTTGCCATTGTCGTCGTTTGTACGCCGGGTAAAGTGCTTAGAGACATTTAGTCCGTCTTTATGTTCTGAGTTCAAATTCCACTGAGGTCGACTTTGCCTTTCATCCTTCGGGTCCGATAAAATAAGTACCAGTCAAGTACTGGGCTCGATATAATCGATTTACCCCGTTCCCCGAACTTGAAAGCCTTGTGCCAAAATTTGAAATCAATATTAATCATTGTTATATATCCGTATATTATTAATTCGTGTTAGTCTTTTGTGACACTCTGTCGGACAATTTTGATATACTCATATACACACAAACACACACACACACACACACACACACACACACACACACATATATATATTTGTATATTTAGATCTCTTCCAAATATACAAAATTTTCTACAAATACCGCTTAGATGTTGTGGATTCAGAGTCTATAGGGATTTAGGGGAAAGAATTTTTGCGAGGGGGTGGAGAGAGGGGTTTCAGA
>NC_068988.1:80100244-80102744 GCF_001194135.2 Octopus bimaculoides
CCCCCCCCCTGCATCATCATCCCACTTCGGACCTATTTTGGCCAAATTTTTTGGCACTTTAAAACCATGGGAAGAGCATATTTGGTAAAAAGATTTTTAAAAATTAATATTTTCAGAGGGAAAAGTGATTAAAGGGCGATTTGGCTGTTGTTTCTAGCACATCCAAAGACAACCCTCCTCGTTTCTTTATCACTGTCGCATGTATTGATGTTTTTCAATATTTTTCCTCATAAATACATTTATACGCTATAAAAAAGAAAATTTGAAAAATTATGAATTTTTTGCAACCATACTCCAAATATTGGAGAGCCTGAGAAGGTCATTATTGCTGGCATTTATCCACAGCGATTAAAAAAAAATTACGGAGATGTACTTGCATAGCATGTGACTTGATCTGAGATCATATGCTGAAACAAAAACAATGCAGCGTGGAAGATGTTTGTAAACCATTCAAGAACACACGAATACCGTTAGTTTCACTTGATAATATAATAATACAAATGATATGTGAGCATATGCATGTATACATACATATATGTGCATACCTACATCTACATGTATATATAGATGCATATCCGGGTACAGAACGTAAAAAAAAAACGTGGACAAAAAGGAACGGGAACATAAACAAAGCACAAAAAATCGAACTTCTTTTACGGACAACAGAATGAACACATAGGAAAACAGACAAGCCACATATGGAACTTTTCCTTCATCAGCTGCCTCTATTCTAAACTAGGCGTTTCGAAGATGAGGCAGAACGCGCTCTTATATATAAATATCCAAGATTAGACTGGTTGAATACCTAATAATATAGGCACACACATATATATTATTATTATAAAAACTAAGAAGCCGGCGAGCTGGCAGAATCATTAGCACGCCGGACGAAATGCTAATCGGTATTTTGTCTGTTTTCATGTTCTGAGTTCAAATTCCGCCGAAGTCGACTTTCGGGGTCAATAAATAAAGTACCAGTCAAGTACTGGGATCGATGTGATCAGCTTACTCCCACTCAAAAAAATTTCAGGCTTTGTGCCTATAGCAGAAAGGATTGTTATAAAAACCAAGAGAGATGATGGAGACAAGATTGATAAAAATTTATTACTACATTGACAATACCTACAATTGTTTAATTTAATTTCATTTAACCAATTTGGTTAATTATTACAATTTTAATAGTACTCTGTATTATTCCTGTTTCATCATTTAATGCTTTCATTATGTTTTAAATATGTATATACAGAGAGAGGGCGAGAGAGAGAGTGATCGATCGATCGATAGATGGATGGATGGATGGATGGATACATCCATACATACATACAAACGTACATACATACATACATACATACATACATACGTATATGTGTATCAACGTATCAGGTGCAGGATTAGTTGTGTGGTAAGAAGCTTGTTTTCTAGTCACATAGTTCCGGGTTCAGTCCCACTGCGTAGCACTTTGGGTGAGTGTTTTCATCTATAGCCCCGGGCCAACCAAAACCTAATGAGTGGATTTGGTAGAGGAAAACTGAAAGAAGCCCGTCGCGCGCGCGTGTATTTGTCTCCACCGCTTGATGACCAGTGTTTGCGTGTTTACGTCTACATAACTAGCAGTTTGACAAAAGGGAACGATAGAATAAGTAACAGGCCCAAAAAATTAAAAGTACCGGGGTCGATTCATTCGATTAAACTTCTTCAAGGGGGTGCTCCTGTATGGCCGCAGTCTAATGACTGAAACAAGAAAAAGAATATATAAAATATATATATATGCTACATACATACATACATACATACATACATACATACATATATACATACATACATACTGCCTCAACAAAAACCTGGAAAAATTAGGGTTCTCAAAACCTGAAAGAAAAAGGCTGATTAGAAGACTACAGATTCAAGCTATCAATGGAACTGTAAATATATGTAAAACTTTCCAAAAATTTAGCACACAAATACATATGCATGCATCTAGACATGAAAATATATACATAAAAACACATCCATAAAACAAACATACAAATCTGCGCATAAATACATATGCATACGCCTAGACATGAAAATATATACATAAAAACGCACCCATAAAACAAACATACAAATCTGCGCATACACTAACACCATATAGTGCACACACACACATATGCACAAATACCTAGATGATGTTGATAAAAGTTCCAATGAAGGAGCCTTGAATCTATGTTAGAGTCCGGCTCTTTCTCTATGGACAAGAAATACAGAAATGAAATTGATTGATAACATACATACATGTAAACATACATATATCAGTTCCATATCTGCGTAAATTGTTGAGGAAACCATAAGTCAAGAAATATTGAAAGCTATAGTTATAGAGGTAGAATCAACATTTCTGTTAAGTCAGTATTACTGTGTGTAGAGCTGTTTCAATACATTCTTATATTTCTTGAAAGACTACACAAGGTTTAACCTTTGAAGAAAACGACGAACGTGCCCCAGTGTACAGGTGTAAGGCATG
>NC_068988.1:80104961-80106101 GCF_001194135.2 Octopus bimaculoides
ATATATGTATATATATACATATATATATATATATGGTAAAAAAAATTCCATATTTTCTTAAACGCTCAGTTTCTAACCATCTTTCCCATTCCTGTAATTCACAATGACATAAAAACAAAATACCGACTCGTTGTACCCTTTTTCTGCGGGTAAATATATTAGATGGACTAAAGTTGTATTGCCTTGATTTATGTGCCTCTAATCTGCTATATATCACAGTTAGTCGTGTATCCAACTTTATAATCCCTTAGTAGAACACTGAAAGTATTTTTCATTACCTTTGTTAGATCACTTCGTTCCGTTGTCCATTTCTGGTCGATTTATATACTTATCACTAATGATGTTAACAATTGTTATATATTATACGGTTAGACATGTCATTGTTCTCAGTTAAACAGTAGCTGACGATGTGAAATATCAGCTAAACATCTAGAGGTCTCGAGCGGTAACTTTGATAAATATCGCTCTTTCCCCTTTGATGCCCTTTTCACTGTTTGTTTAATTTACATAGGCATTAAGTCATACTACCTCCATTTATGTTCGTCTATCCAGCATAACTGCTGATGGATATGTGTCTGAGAATGAGTAAGTAGAGCTACATAGGTTAGCAAATTGAATGCAATATACTTAAATTCATTTATGAAAAATTAGTTTGTAAAAATGTGGTTTGCTATACAATTACAGTTAGAGCTAATTTAACTAATTTTTTCCGTGTGTCAGTGAACAATATTCTTGGTTGATATTTCATTTAAGCTGTTGCATATCGACGACTTATGCAAGGTCACTACTATATAAATGTTGGCAAGAAACAATTATCAATTCTAATAATTGTGTGTGTGCGTGTGTGGTGTGTGCATGTTTGTGTGTGTGTGTGTGTGCATCGATGCATGTATTCGTGTATGAGTACATGTATTTTAAGCTGACTTAATTGCTTTTTTTTTGTGCGGATAGCGATTCATTTTTTCTTTTCCTTTTTTTCAGTATAATTCCTTACTTCATGTATAATTCTTTCTTTGTTACAGAATCTGTTATTTGTGAATTTTGAAAAATGTATTTGATGCAAAACATCGTAGTAGAATCCCTTTATCAAGTGAAAATGATGAAGTCTTTATATGAAGTCTTTCTATTTTTAATGAGTAC
>NC_068988.1:80106814-80107042 GCF_001194135.2 Octopus bimaculoides
GTGTGTGTGTGTGTGTGTGTGCATGCGCGTGTGTGTATGTGTGTGTGTGTGTGTGTGTGTGTGTTTTTGTCTGTCTGTCTTGACTGATAGACTGACAGAAAAGTCAGAGACAAAGACAGAGAGATGGGAAGAGTGAGACGGAGACGGAGAGAGAGAGAGCGAGAAGGAGAGAGAGAGAGAAGGAGAGAGAGAGAAGGAGAGAGAGAGAGAGAGAGAGAGAGAGAGAGA
>NC_068988.1:80107052-80107558 GCF_001194135.2 Octopus bimaculoides
AGAGAGAGAGAGAGAGAGAGAGAGAGAGAGAGAGAGAGAGAGAGAGAGAGAATGTGTGTATGCGTGGATTAACACTTGTATAAGTGTAAATAGCATGACTTGTCTGAAGAACAAGAAAGTTTCAGAGGAGAGACATATGCAAAAACAATCTCTGAACAGTTGTAACAGACATTCATACTCGTACTTAGACAGGATATATATGCACGCATGCAAACACATACACAGGCACACACATACACACACATACACACAGACATATACATATATACATATACCTATACGTATATTCATATGTATATACATGCACTTGGTGTTTATTGTCTTCTTAGAGCATGGCCAGATGCTGCAACTCTCAGAGACCTCGTTAAGGAAACTCTGTAACATATGGACATGAATTAAGAATCCAATAAAAATCAACAGCCCGGACGGTAACTAATTGTATTTATATCTGTATATGCATATTCATACATGTAGTTGTTACATATATAAATCACACGCGCGCGTGC
>NC_068988.1:80108334-80111313 GCF_001194135.2 Octopus bimaculoides
CACACACACACACACACACACACACACACACACACACACACATATATATATATATATACATATATAACTGGCACTCACGATCTGTCTATCATAATGTCTGTCTCTCTCACACTGTACACCCACGTGGACCATGTTCATACAAGCTAATGATTTCATCTATTCCTTCAATTAACATTCAAAATACTACCTGGATTTACCTGAAATTATACTTAAGGACTTATACCTTCACGGAAGTACGGGGCAACCTCCATACTCTCTGGAATAAGATGAGCTGTGAACTTTATTCTCCTGTCTTTATTCTTCTATCTATTGTTTTATTCTCTATTCTTCTACTGTTTTATTCTTTTATACACTATGAATTCTGTCTGGAACTTTCCTACATCCACATCTTGTCTCTGATGATGGAATACCAAATATATGGAGATGCTGAAAAAGTTGTAAGAAAAGTTGTAATCTCAGAAACAGTTGTAAAACTGTTTCAACACATACTCACAACTCCTACATAACAATGTTATTAGTAATTACACTAAAGCTGGACCACAAGTTTATAACGATATTAATAAAGAAGCTAGTATCCTCGCCACTTGGTTTAAATAAGATTAAAAATATATATAGATCCTACCAAAAAAAGAGGCTTTTATAAATATTAAGGACCATAAAAAGAACTTCCTATATAATCCTAAATGTAGACTAAAAATCAGAAATTGGTATAATTAGTAGGGAAATTTTAAGAAAAATCAATGCTAAAGTTAGAGGGGCAACTCATTTTGTACAACGGTTCAATAGCATAGAAGTTATTAGCTGGTTTAAAGCAATTAGAAATAAGAATAAAGCAAGATTTACACAATTTGATATTGTAGATTTCTATACATCTCTTTCTAGAAAACTGCTAGATAAAGCCCTTACTTTCGCAAGCGATTTTACAGAGATTAGCGAACAAGATAAGGATATAATCTCCCATGCTAGAAAGACCTTACTCTTCAGCGAGAACACAGAGTGGGTCAAGACAGCCGATACAGAGGGTGCTTTCGATGTGAGCATGGAGTCATATGATGGAGCAGGCATATGCGATCTCATTGGGCTGTTCTTGCTTGATACGTTAGGAAAAGCTTTTCCTGGTGTATGTTTCGTTATTTATAGGGATGATGCTCTAGCTTTAACTAAGAGTATCAATGGACCAGCGCAAAATCGGTTAAGGAAGGATATTTTCCATCTCATGAAAATATTCGATCTTAGCATAGCAATAGATACCAACATGACGGTTGTCAATTACCTTTACGTATCTCTGGATTTACAAAAGTATATTTACAAACCCTATAAAAAGCCCAACGATAAGCTTAGTTTTATAAATGTAGATTCTTGCCCCCGCCCCCAAAGTGTTTAAGAATTTAGTTAAGAATATTAGTAGGAGAATTTCTAGCCTCTCCTCCAATATAAACAATGCTGTCCCACTATATAACAAAGTCCTTAAAGCTAGTAGATTTAAAGAGGAAATAGCCTACACACCTGCTATTAGGCCAGAAATAAAGAAAAGAAAACATGGACACAGGAAAATTATCTGGTTCACGCCCCCTTACTCTCCCGAAGTGACCTTTAATATAGGTAAATATTTCTTGTCACATATAAATAGACATTTTCCAATAAATCATATATATAGGAAACTCTTTAATATGCATAACCTAAAAATTAGTTTTAGTTCAACCCCAAATTTTAAACATATAATTACATACAACACAAAACAACAACATTAAGCTGGTTGTTCCTGTAGGGATAAAGACTTGTTCCCGCTAAATGAAGCCTGTATGACCGAGGCCATTATTTATGAAGCCACCGTAAATTCTATGAACGCTAATAACACAGTTTCATCAAAGAGATACGTGGATCTCACGGAGGGAACTTTCAAAGCAAGGTTTAACAATCACACCTTAAGCTTCAGACACTGGGATAAACGGAAAATAACCAAATTATCCAGTCATATATGGTTCTTAAAAGAACAAGGTGTCAGCTATAGGATTTACTGGAAGATCTTCGCAAAGTGTAAACCTTATACCAACGGTAGTAGCAAGTGCGATCTTTGTAATATAGAAAGATGGCTCATCTGGAAAAGTTCCTTGAACCCTGCTACATGTCTAAATTCAAGAACTGAACATTTTGGATCATGTCCACATGTGACAAAATACCTGCTACGGTTTTGGGTCCCCCAAAATCACAGCTAGAATCCGCATTTTTACTATGTTCCTGCACAAGCTTTCCATATGTTTTAATATTTTTTTATTTCTAAATATATATTTTTCTCATTTTTTTAAAAACTTTTTAATTGTGTGAATGTGTACATGTGTGAGTATATGTATATCTATGTATATATTAAACGTATATGTGTGTGCGTGTGTATATATGTGTATGCATGTACGTATGTATATGAATGTAGGGCTGTGTCCGGTGCATAAGTGCGACTTTCATGCACACGTCACCTTCATTTATATAGATATGCATATGCTTGTATATGTGCGTGTGTAGGTGTGTGATAGGAGGATGTGTATGTATATATATGTGTGTACATGTGTACATGTATGTATATGCGGGAGTGTGAATGTATGCCTGTATATATATATGAGAAAGGTTGAGTTCAGTTTCATCCTTTTACTTTGGTGGGGTCCAAAGTTAGATTTCTAATAAAGATTCTTCATATTAAATTTGTAAGTATTTTTTTTTTAAATATGAAAATTTTACGAGAATCAGGTGTGTTATAAGCATTTATAGAACACGTATCCTATATAAACTCAACAAACAATTAAAGATGGAAAAAAGGTGTTTAAAGTTTCATAAATTTTTTAATCCGCGCATACGATCGTTTCGAATGGTAACACCAACATATAAGAAATATGGAAAAAATTAAATTAACTATATTTATAATTAAATTAATTTAATTACATATTACCATTCTCCTCAGTACAAAAAGAAGGATACGTCAGAAAGATA
>NC_068988.1:80112022-80113468 GCF_001194135.2 Octopus bimaculoides
TATATATACATAGATAGATAGATAGATAGACAGATAGATAGATAGATAGATATCTCCATATATACAGGGTGCCCACAAAAATACTCCCTGGTTTCACGATGTTATGATATTTAAACTAATTCAAATATATTGATAAACATGTTGTGAACCGATTCTCTAACAACAGTTATTTCTTTTTTTTTCAGGTGATTAGACATCTTTGACCTTAAAACCACAGGGATGCAAGGGAATCTGAAAATGGCCGCCAGCCCACAGCAACGCAGCAGGTGTGTACTGGAATTTGCAAATTCAAACAGTATTGTGGCCGTGCAACGTGCTCTCAAACTCAAGTATCATACGAGTCTACCTACACCCAAGTCTATTCGGAAATGGTACAACGATTTTAGTCAGAAAGGGTGTATTTGTGATAAGAGAAAGGAACATTTTGCCGACAATCAGACTCAGAGGAAGTTATTGATCGAGTTAGAAGAAAATTCGTGCACAGCCCCAAAAATTCAAAACGAAGAGCTAGCCGAGAGTTACACCTCCCCAAAAGCACATTTTGTAAGCTCCTACACAAACATCTAAAGTTTCACCCTTGCAAGCTGCAGTTAGTCCATAACTCCAGCCGAAAGATAATGGAATGCGATTTAAATTGTGTGAGAATATCCAGCAATTAATGTGAGTTAATGATAACCTGCTGTCAAAAATTCTCTTCAGCGGTGAAGCGATATTTCACTTGAACGGTGAAGTCAATAGACATAACGTGCGGATATGGAGGGCTTGAATATCCCCACGCTACCCAGAAAACTGAGCGAGACTCACCAAAAGTTAATGTGTTTTGTGCGGTATCAGAGAGGACAGTGTATAGCCCCCTTTCTTCTTTGAGGGAAGAACTGTTACTGGTCAAAGTTACCTGGCGATGCTGACCAATTCGATGTTTCCACAATTAGCTGCTGAAAGTGATGACTACTTTTTCCAGCAAGATGGGGCTCCACCGCACTGGCATCTCGCTGTCAGATTTCTCACTGAGCACTTGCCAAACAGATGGATTTGCCATGCTGGACGAGATGATCAGGTGTTCTACAAGTGGCCTGCGAGGTCACCTGATCTAACTGTTTGTGACCTCTTTGTGGGTACGTGAAGAGCACAGTTTCCATACCGCCACTACCAGCAACCCTGGGGGAGTTGAAAATTTCGATCACTGAAGCAGTTCGCATAGTAACTCCAGACACGCTACTGAGCGTTTGGACCGAACTGGACTATCGCATCGATATTTTCCGAACAACCAGAAGGACGCACATTGAGTGCCTTTAATGCAGCCTTCTACCATATGAAACTGAATGAAATCCTACATCTGAAGCTACTAACTGTGAAAGATTATTACAATAAATTTACATGTTATATATCTGTTTGAAATCAGGGACTGTTTTTGTGGAGATCCTGTATGTATATATATATATATAT
>NC_068988.1:80114543-80115147 GCF_001194135.2 Octopus bimaculoides
ATATATATATATATATACACATAGAATATGCATACATATAAATAGATTTATGTATTGATAGAAAGGAAGGAGAGTGTGGGTACGAGTGAGATATCGGCGATTAGGTAGTGATAGAGCAGATTAATTATGTTTGGACATAATTTTACAAGTGTATAAAATCATATAAACGACACTAGAGATGGGTAAACGTGCAGGAAAAGTGATGCCTGTTTAATTGTTTCATGGGGCTTCGGGCAAAGCATGTGACTTAATCAAAATAAAAGTGTCTATGAAATTCTTGCAGGTGACATTAGATGTCGGATAAGCAATAGTAGCAGTTGTAGCAGTAACAGTGGAAACCTTATTGGAGAAGCTGCTTATAGTGCTGACCCTAGTAGTATTGTGGTGTTGATGGATATTGTACTAACAGTGTATTAACACAGCAATTGTGCAAATGGTGTTGGTGTTTCTTACAATTGGTGTGTGCGCGTGTGTGTGGGGCGTATGTGAGTGCATGCACATGTGTGCATGTGCATCTATCTATCTATCTATCTATATATATACTCATAAAAACACACACACACACACACACATATATATATATAGGTATATATATATATATATA
>NC_068988.1:80117243-80117938 GCF_001194135.2 Octopus bimaculoides
TATATATATATATATATATATATATATATGCATATATGTACGTGTCTAGTATATGTTTATATGTTTATGTGAGTTTATTATTTATGCGTTTATGCGTTTGTGTGTTTGTACATGAGTCAGTGACGGTATGGGTGGTTTGCTTGTAATGGTGATGATTGTAGTAGTGACGACGGTCGCGATGGTGCTGATACTGGAGACGATGGAGGTAAGGTAGTGATGGTAATTCTGTCGGTGTTGCGATAAGGACTTTTAGTGGGCTGTTGATGTTGCAGTTACGATGGTGGTGGTGGTAGTGGTGGTGGTGGTGGTGGTGCTTGGGGTGGTTTTGTTTAAAGTAGGAGGTGTTTTTTGGAGGTAGTGGTAACTAGCCTTTTTAGCGGTGGTTGGGTGTTTATGAGGGTAGTGATGATATAGGGTGGGATTTAAGGGTAGCGTCTTGATAATAACGATAGTGCTGATGCTGATGGTAGGAGCAGGAAATTGTAGAGGTGGAGGCGGCGTCGGTATACTCGGCGGATGTGGAGGTTGAGAGGGATTGGGTGTTTCACCATCATTATTGTGTTTATGGCATTAAAGACTGCGGTGGCGGCAACGGGGTTGGCGGCGGAAGAAGCAGCGGCAGTGGAGCAGCGGTGGTGGAGATAGCGGTGACGGCAGCGGTGGCGGCGACGGTGGAAGCGAGGGCAGCGGTGGCG
>NC_068988.1:80118390-80119136 GCF_001194135.2 Octopus bimaculoides
GCGGTGGCGGCGGCGGTGGTGAGATCGAAACCGCGACAATTGCCATAAACAATCTCATTTTACTGCGACGACACATACTTATACATCTTTCGAATGCCTTCTTTCCCATACCTCGCTTTCCACCAGCACTAAACACCATCACCGCCTCCATTTTAACCTTGCACCAGATCGTTTCACATCTATCTATTCTAGCACAAATCTTGGTGGTTTGCTTCGCTTCTCTTGTCTAATATATTCCTCAAATTGCTAGTTTTACAAGGAACATTGGCTGATACAGGCAGCGACACGTTGACTTTCTGAAGTTACAAGCAAGCAAGCGGCTGCACATCTTCACTATTTTCCTAGCTGTTTACTATCAAATAGGTTCTCTATCGATCACTGCATTACTTCAATTGCAAGCAGAGAACTATTCCTGCCTCTCAATGTTTTTCTCATTTTCTCTTTGCCTTTTCCACTCCACGCTATCTGTCTTTACGTATGTTTTTATCTTTTTTCTTTTCTTTTGTATTATTTATCCATTTATCTCTCTCCCACCTCATTTCCTGTTTTTATTTATTCTATTACTTTCACCGCATTGTTTATCTTAGACGACACACACACACACACACACACACACACACACACACACTTACTCACACGCGTGCGCGTACACTCATGGAGAGTCTACTTTTTGTAGTGTTTTCTCATTTATTTTAAAATCGACTCACCTGATTTGCGAAGAATAAATTTTATAAAGGAAGATGCGT
>NC_068988.1:80119146-80122307 GCF_001194135.2 Octopus bimaculoides
CTCTCTCTTTCTTTCTTTCTCTCTCTCTCTCTCTTTCACTCTTTCTCTCTCTCTCTCTCTCTCTCTTTCTTTCTCTCTCTCTCTCTCTCTTATTCACTCCTTAACTTCTATGTGTATTTGTGTACGTCGGGAGTGCGTGTGTGTGTGTGTATGTGTGTGTCTGCGTGTCTGTGTCTCTGTGTACATAGATAGATAGATGTGCACACAAGCACACAAACGTATACACGCATACATACATACACGCATACATACATACACACATGCATACATACATACATACATACATACATACATACATACATACATACATAAAACAAAACACACAAGTCAACACCTATACATACAAACATATCCTGTTGCTGATGTTGAAATTTCAATGAAGGAACCTAGGATCTGGGTTAGAAACCGGCTCTGTCTCTATTGGCAAGAAATCTTGAAATAAAACAGAATAATGGCATACATACATACATACATACAGACAGACAGACAGACAGACAAAGAGACAGACAGACAGACAAAGAGACAGACAGACAGACAGACACGGCCTTTTAAACTGATCACTGCAAAAGCTCAACGAGATAGGTGAATGAACTAGCAAGTTACTCAATGTTATTTGAAACTTCAACATCAATGGAGAAATATAAACAGGCTATACTTCCCATGCAAAGACGGTGGCTGGATCTTAAATCTGTATTGATGTCATATGAAGCATATATTGTGACAATGATACAGCATTTGCAGCAAAGGAAAGAGGTTAGTGACTATCTTGTCCAAGCTTGCGAACAAGAAAGCTACAACATAATAAGAAGAGCTAATTAACTTTAGGAGAAGCATGAAATAAGAGCTGATGCAGATCGCTTTCCAAGGAGCATTGGTAAAGTCTATATATCAGAAGAAAATAAAAAATGAACCATTTCACTGGAAAGTAGTGCACTAAGAAGGTATTTGGTAAGAAGGATGCAAACGGTAGAGAGAATAAGCCATTGGCATGGAGCACCGCTAAGTTTACTACAACCTATTTTGAAAGCCACCTCCATTCAATTCAAGAACAAGAGGTGCAGCATAAAAAACAAAAAAATATTGAAGGACAACAAATATAGGCTGTGTAAAACTAAAACTGAAGACATCAACCACATTATCGGTAACTGCGAGAGAATGTCTTCTAGATGTAATTTTCCCATGATGCGGTGGTCAGAACAGTTTGGAACAGGATAAGAAAAAAGAAATTACCAACTGAACTGACATAGGTGACTATATTGAAACGGATGGGTTAAAACAATATTGATGGAACTTAAAGATTAAAATAACCACCAAGTTAAAACACATCCAACCAGATATTGTTGTATGGGAACACGAGAAAAAATATGTTACGTTGAGGAAATCAGCTGTTCTCTGGACACCAATGTCAGAAAAATAGAGGAGATAAAAAACGTCTGTGAACCATTGATAAGGTGTTGGCAAATCCATTACTCAAGATACACTTTCAGTTTCATATTTATTACTGGAGCAATAGGATACGTTGCAACCCACCTGGAGCAAAGTATGGCTAAAACTTTGCAAGACATTCTTAAAATTTAAATTGTGATGAACAAACGAGATACTTTCCTTCCCAATTTTTGCTACTAGGCAGATAGACGGTCAAAATTAACTCTAGAATAAAAAGAAATAGATATGGAGAGATTAATAAAGATGCAAAGATACTCACCCACAAGGCGTATGTAAACATGCGTATATGTATATATATATATATAGATACGTATAGACTGTGTGCATACATCATTAGTTCTACCTCATACCGAAATCCATTTCTTTCTATCTCTCTTAATATTGGTTCTAATTATAGCCTATGAATTAAGTTTGGTGTGCATAAAGGCACTTACCATGAAGCTTATATTATATATGGCATATATATACATGCATACACACACACACACATATATTATATGTATATCATATCATGTTATATATACATTATATACATACACACACACACCAACACGCATGTATATATGTACTGTGAGTTTTTAACTCATACTTGAGATACCTGAAATACCTTAAACTGTAAAGCTATTGTAACTATATTATATTATATACGGAAGTACTGCTTGTTAACCCACGGATTATCGCATTTTCTCATAAATATTTTTCGTATATATAACATAACATCAAGGCAAGATATTTATATACATATATACATAAGCACACACACACATATATCACTGAAATAAAACACTGTTAAAGGGCTACTAATTTATTCTTCTGCCCACACCAACAATTCCCAGCCTACAATTTTCAAAATGTTCCTAAGACAAAATCTTTTACCTTTGAAAAGTCTGATAAAACGTAAAATATTTACGAGAATGTTATACAATAAGTCATATATGCGTAAGAACCACAGCACAACATTTACTACAAATAAAAGTTGAGAAATATTTCCTCAAAAAAGCATCAAATGCTGATTTTATTAATTTTTGGAGAGTTATTTTTGATAAATATTTTTTGAAATAGTCATAGAAGTTATAGATTACCAAAATGGGTTGCAATAATAAAATACTGAGAACCGATGCTTTAGGCCACATTGTTTGAACTTTGTATATTGTTACTGCAGCTTGTTTAAATATAGTCTATACATTTTCTGATTGATTACCTATTTCGGCAATTAACTATCGTTCTACTTCTCTAACCTGTGATGTACCTATTTCATTAGTTAACTGTTGTACCACTCTGGCCTTCTTTGACCAGTGATGGCTCGTGTATAGGCACTGCAGAACTGCAGCATTCCGTATTTCCACTCGATATTATCGATAACATTCAATATAATGAGTCCTTTTTTTCTTTAATTCTTCCTTTATACTTGTACATTACATAATCCTTAAGTTTAATGTCAGTAGCCATCCCCAAAAACCCTTGTATAGAACTGTGCGCTTCACAGTTCTAGCGACGAGATGTTTGGCTGTTGTACGTATCCTCACATGTTCGAGATAGGTTTCTTTATTAGCCACACAGGGCTCAACACAGAGGGGACAAAATACAAATGTAGAGTTTTTCTTTTCGAGGGGGTCGAAAACAAAGCAGAAAAAAAAAACAAAAGTGGGGACAACGATGGAAAAAGAACATCGCAAAACGTTTGGGGTATTTACAAAAAATATGAAATAATACAG
>NC_068988.1:80126101-80128825 GCF_001194135.2 Octopus bimaculoides
TACCCTCCGGGTCCGTCTTTACTTGGAGATCCAGACTCTTAGAAAGCTTCAGGCTAGGAAGAGAGAGTACTACGTGAACGACAGTTCTGACCCCGGTGTTCAGGTGAAAGTTAGTGTTTCTCTTGGACTCCGCGTGTGTTGTGCTTAAAAACGTGTTTATATTCTTGAATGTGATAAATTAGATATTTATCCTGCTTCCAGTTTCAGTGTTGCTGCCAATTTTGAAAAATAGGGCACATCTCCCGCCACCTTATTTTGTGATTTAGGGGGGATTTATGAAAAACAAGGGGGAATTCGCAGTGGTGTTCAATGAACAAATTAAACACACTACCCTACAGCGGCTAAAATGCGAACCGATCAAGTTTATGTATAAATTTTCTTTTTATATGTTTGTTTCCTTTTACACAATATTAAAACAACGGCTAAAAAATTTCTGAAGCAGCACCCCAACTAATTTTATCTACGAGCCGCCACTGCCTTTGATGTACACGTCTTAACTGTCATTGCACCTCCATGACCAGTGATGTGTCTATTTCAACAGTGAACTGTTGTTCACAACTTCCACTCTGATAATGGTTTTCTGCGTTTAGTTTATCTGTTTAGCGTAAATTCACCCTTATCGAGCAGATCTGTAGCCAAAGTCGCTCTAGTAACACATTTCTCTTATATATCTAAGACTACATTTCCACTGTATCCTTCCTTTTTAAAATGGTAGGATGTGATTCTGAAGGAAATTTGGACGCAATTTTTAAAAAATTGAGCGACAATATAGAGGATCCCTAGCTGGTTAGCTATTGTTGTTGTTCTTTAGCGCCAAATTGGCTTGGATTGAACAGATATATTATCAAACAAAATCCAGCTGTAACTATCCGCGTTTTGTTTCTCGGTAGAGTGTACCCTGTATCACATAATCCAATGCTGCAATACGTCCTTTCATTTTGAGACGGTTGATGCAATTTGAGGGAGATTTGACTGCCATTGCTAGGAAGCCGAGCGACCACAGAGAATCTTCTCTTTCGGTGGCTCGCCATTTTCCTTGTTGGAACATTTGACTGCCGTTGCTATCTTTGAGACGTTAAAAGGTCACAATCACTTTTATGAAGATTACTCTTGTTTTCTCTTGTACTGATGGAGTCTGGAGAGTCTGATGTTAAATCCTTTTAAGAGTTTACACGTAATAGCTCAAATTGATTCGCCACGTTTTCTATCTACTAGCTTAATGTTAAGATTAGTTTTTTAAGAGACCTTCTTAACTTCGATATCGCTTTCGCATTTAAGACTCTCATTGATAATATTATATCACCGAAAGAGATAAACTTCATACTTCTTCTTTACGCGTTCATATATGTGCAAGTGTGTGTATGTGTCTGTTTGAGAGTGTTTCTTACTCATAGATTTCATGGTTTTGCATAATGACTTAGCTATGTCTGTATTTACGCTTACTATCTCCTATTTTTATCTAATATAAGTAATCTTTTACTGGCGCATATTGCGCAATTTATCGTCTGTATTTTGTATAAAATTTATCATCAATGCAAGTTGTAGAATAGATATAAAAATGGAAGAGTGTGATAAAACGTGCAACATAGATAAATAATCATTCATTACATATCAAAAACCAGTAGTAGAGAAATATAAACACATATAAGAGAAATGCAAATCAAATTAAACGAAATGCATATCATCAATACAAAATGTTAAGTCAATGTTCTGGTTCAAATTATGGAAATTTTATTAAGAAGGTAGGTGTTAGGTAGAGCCTAGTGGTGAAAACATTCCGACTATACATATAATCGTCATATCTAAATTTCATTAGACACGCTTAGGAAGGCAGAATTACCTTTGAATGTTAGATCGACGGTTAACACAGTGACGTGTGTTTGTATATATTTCTATGTGTGTATGTGTGCATGTGTATGTGTGTGTATGTGATTACATACGCGCGCACACACACACATATACACACACATATACATATATATTTCATTCTCTCTGTGTTTATTTTCTGTTATTCCTTTCTGTTAAAGAGCGTAGGCTCGAAATGTAAAAGACTTTTTCATTTTCCCGAGCGTCAAACTAATACACTTGCTTGTTGCTCATACACCAGCCTTCGTCTTTTGTTTTTCTATAAATTTCAACTATATATATATATATATATATATCAATGAAAAATATTTCAATACAAATGTATTAATACAAATGTATCAATTTCCAGCAAAAAATAGCCCTATAAGGGTATATATATAAATTCATAAGAGTAGTACAACAAGGTACCGATATTTACTGGACAATAGCAATCGATATAAATACGATATAAATAAGGTAAGACAAGTTTTCATGTTTTGTTGCACACACGCATTTTTGCCAGTATATACGCAGTGAAGCTATACAATAGCGTCGTGTTTATATCGATTGCTATTGTCCAGTAAATATCGGTACCTTGTTGTAGTACTCTTATGAATTTATATATATACCCTTATAGGGCTATTTTCTGCTGGAAATTGATACATTTGTATTAATACATTTGTATTGAAATATTTTTCATTGATAACTTTTTCACTGTTCTCAGTTCCGTTAACGGCTGGGCGTTCGGGCGAGCATACTTGGCATTGATGTAGCAACATTTGAAATGTTGTCTAGGTGAATGCAGCTGATGAGGACTAATCAAATTTACGTTGTGAAACGTATTTGAAAAGTCTGAAACCTGGGTGCTGCATTATCCTT
>NC_068988.1:80129737-80131254 GCF_001194135.2 Octopus bimaculoides
TTCAATTACTCTTGTGAGGATATTCACGTAAATCATTTGTTTCCTTTAATCCCCATTTTAATTTTCGTAAAAGTTTCCAAGTACCAATAAGCAACAATTTCATTCCCGAGCAACGCCGGGTGCCTCTGCTAGTATATATATATATATATATATAACAAAAAAGAAATGGACAAGCAAAACATGTGGTATCATTCTAGAGTGTGCAATTTATAATTCAAACATAATTACAGAATAGTTAGAGAAAATAAGGAATAAAAAAATAATGCGTAAAGTCTCTTAAGCTGTTTCAAGAACAGCTGTGCATATTGTACATAGGTCTTTGAGCAAAGACTTTCGTGTAAACCAACTATACTGCGTTCAGAGAGGAAAAAATAAGGGATATCCTTAATATAGGATATTAGTAGAAGATTTAAGGATTATCCCTAGTAAAGGATAATCCTTCGATGATTGAATTGGTAACTACTGTGTGTGTGTGTGTGTGTGTGTGTGTGTGTGTGTGTGTGTGTGTGTGTGTGTGTGTGTGTGTGTGTGTGTGTGTGTGTGTGTGTGTGTGTGTGTGTGTGTGAGTCCTCTTCAGGTTATTGAACTGCAAGCACATGAACATAAGAAGGTATCAAGGAAGTTACAAGAATACTCTCTCTCTGACCCAATGTTTTCCCATGGTACATTAATTTACACTTATAACAAGGAGTTTTAATACTGTGCTAAGTAGGAAAGATTTTTGAAACATACAATAACATGACGTGTAAGATCCATATTGAAACATGATAAATCATGAATATAAAGCATATATCAATGCATCTTACCTTGAATAATACATTAGGTGTTCAATTACAGCTGATCTAATAATTTTCACGGGGCGGAAATTGCCAATATCCACCGAGATTAGAAACACTACAAAACAAAACACTCACTGTCATCAGACACTTCGTGAATGGGAATATTCACGGTAAGACTGAGTTACTTTAGACAGGCGATGTATAGACCAGGTAAATATTTAAAATACGTATTATTTACCGGTAGGCCTTGACGAGATTTAGTAGAGTGAGCGTTAGCAAGTATACTGTAGGGTGCATTAAACATTTTAAGCGGGATCGATTGTGTGACGGGGGCAAAAACAATATTTGTCATTAGTAACACTAAGATGAATATTTCAATAAGCGCAGGAGACATCTGGAGACATTTTCGGTCTTTTAAAACACAAGCATATACGATGGGATTCTTTCAGTTTCTCTCTACCAAATCCACTCACAAAGCTTTGGTCAGTCCGAGGCTAGAGTAGAAGACACTTTCCCAAGGTACCACGTGGTTGGGAAGCAAGTTTCTTACCACACAGCCATGCATGCGCATATATTTAAAGATTTTGTTAATACGTTTAATGCAGGAAGCATTAAATGGACACAATTATATTGTGAACAAATGTAATGTTGGTCAATAATTAATATTATTTTGAATCTTTCGAATGCACGAGAGACAACTTTAGAGAGATTTCTGTGTAAAAACTTGACACACGGAGG
>NC_068988.1:80131643-80132840 GCF_001194135.2 Octopus bimaculoides
GTAGTTCTCGGGGACATTCAGCATGACACAGTGTGACAAGGCTGACCCTTTGAAATACAGAAATAGGAAGTAAGAGTGAGAGAAAGTTGTGGTGAAAGAGTACAGCAAGGTTCGCCACCATCCCCTGCCGGAGCCTCGTGGAGCTTTAGGTGTTTTCGCTCAATAAACACTCACAACACCCGGTCTGGGAATCGAAACCGCAATCCTATGACCGCGAGTCCGCTGCCCTAACCACTGGGCCATTGCGCCTCCACGGTCTGAGCATAATTACTCTATTAATCTTCAAATGGAGAGATAACGAAAGATATTGCAAGTTAACGGCCTCTGTATGATGGTTCGTCAAGAAATAGCAGAAAGCACACCTTAGCTAATGTAGTTAGTGATAGATTATCTTTGAAGACACCCAATATATATTTCATAATTTGGGCTAAGTCCATGTGTCGTAGAGAGAAGACAATTATGACAGTTTGTGACTGTCCCTTTGAGAAAAATTTCTCTTCCTCTCTCTCTCTCTCTCTCTCTCTCTCTCTCTCTCTCTCTCTCTCTCTCTCCCTCCCTCCCTCTCAAAGTAACACTCAAAAACATTCTTCCTCTCCACCGCATATAAACTTATGCCGAGTCGTTACTTTGTACCATTATGTAAATAAATGGTCTTATTAACCATCTTGCCAACAATTTTACAAGAAGTTTTACTCTACTGTCTTTGGACAGTGTGGAATGTGATCTTTGATGAGTTTCAACAAAATCAAAATTAATCAGTTCAGTTCTCATTCCAAGCTGCCGAAAACCTTGGCGCATAATTTCACTAACACATAGACATAACTCCAAATACAAACACGCACGCATACATACATACATACATACATACATACATACATACATACATACATACATACATACAAATCCATACTAGATAGTATCCTTATAATGCCAGTGAATGCGCACGCATGTATTTGAAAAACAATGATGTTTGTCTCTCTAGAAACAAATTCGTCATTTCACTGTGGATCTTTTTCAAAATTTGCAGACAACTCCTAAAGCATCCCGGAGCAATGCATGAAACGAAGAATTCCGAGTCTGAAGTCCTTTCCTTGGTGCAAAATAGGGAAGACCAAAAAACAAATAGTAAACGACTGATAGTTGAAATAGAGTGTAAAGGAGTAAAGCTCTTAGTGTGAGGAACGGAAACACTGTTAG
>NC_068988.1:80134842-80138948 GCF_001194135.2 Octopus bimaculoides
AGAGAGAGAGAGAGAGAGAGAGAGATAGATGGATGGATAGATAGATAAATAGATAGATAGATACATAGATAGATAGATAGATAGATACATACATGCATGCATACATACATACATACATACATACATACATACATACATACATACATACATGTAAATGTTAAGTAGGGAAAAGTCAGTGTGACATTGAAACGGTAATGGTTCGGTGGACAATTTAATATTTTGAATCCCAGCAGTCATTTAATATATATCTTAAGCAGTTATGAACAAACGAAAATGAAATATGCTGACGTGAACATAGTCCTATGTTGATGCGAAGTTGATGTTTGAAAGAGGAGTCGTTGCCTAGATATTACATCAGTAGCATGCCACTTAGATCAATAATATACACGCGTCAATATACAGAAGAATATAACATTTTTGTTAAACTAAGAAAACTGTAAAATCATGCAAACAAATGAAAAATATCTCTCCCCTCCCCTCCCTCATTCACCCTCCCTCTCTTTATCTCTCCCTCTACATGTTAAAGTCGAATAACTCTGTTTTGCCCTGGTATCAAATTTCAAGGTTTACCTTGTAGAGTAAAATTCCTACCACTTAAACGAGTCGAATATTGAAGTAAATCTCATATATATCGGTAGAGAAACTTAAAGATAAAACTGTAATAAAAACAAATGACAGACTGAAGGACTCGCTCCGTGCTGTGAGTAATAAATAGAGGAACTCACATAAACAAGATACACACTTCCCATCTCCAAATTAGGACGAAGCATGCGTAAACTACCATCTCAGCAATATTGTATGTTAAAGGGACATGAGTAAGATAGTGACCATTTACAAAAACAAGCATACGACTACATATAAACAATATCCTTGGGTGCAGTGATAAATTCATTGACACTCTAGTTTGTGTATAAATGGCGGATTTAAGAACAAAAGAGAGTGAGGGTAACATTTAGGACCGGATTTAGATTTGGTGGCCCTGTTTGGAAATTGTTAACTGAGAATGAGGTTGTCTAACCAATGAATTTGGTGCTAAGAATGACAATTCTCTACTAGAAATACCAGTCAAATCTCTTCAGAAAGCTATAATAGATAATATTGTTCTAGATACTCTTAAGTTTAAATATATTAGATTGGAGTGTCACGTCAGGAAAAACTTTAACCCATAAATTTGTTCAATCCGAACTGTCCAGGAGCTGAAAAACAGCAATTTGTGTAAACATGAGTGAAAGATTACGCCTTCGGAATTTTAAAAAATATGTATCAATATGATAATGGAAAATGTGTGAATAAATTTTAAATGAATGTAAAATACCCACGTAAACTTATATTTGATAAAATTATGAAATGTCATTTAAAAACAATAACATTTAAAAATAATTTCTGATAAAACATTAGTAATCTGCCAGTTATATTTGTCAAAATATAAAAATGATTAAAACATTACCATTTAGGGCTGCAATGTTTGCTCCGACTCTCTGCACACTGACTTTAATTTATTATCGAGGCCAACAGTGCCTTAGATTCTTTTGATTCTAATAAAATGAAGTACTAGTCCAGGGTGATGGGTTAATGGAAGTGTTATAGCGTCGTGATGGGACGTTTTCTGGTATTTGTTCTGGCACTTATGCATTCTGAGTTCTTTGCTGGTACACTTAATACGTCACCTGGTTTAGTGCTGACCCCTTATCCTTCGGTTCCTGTAACGGGATTCAGTCTGCTGGAAGCATCCGGACCAAGTATCTGGTGTGAGATGTGTTCTTCCTCCCGCCGCTGACCTCACCTTACTGACTAAACAATATGTGTCTGTGTGCGTGTATGTATACACGTGCACTGTACAATCATATTTAATACGTTCGTGTGCAGTCGGACGTAGGAGAACCTTTCGTTGCAGAAACAGTCACGGGAGAAAATTCCGCTCAGACAATGCGTGTGAAAATATATCATTGAGTTATAAATGACGACATCGGATCGAAGAATACATGCATTTCTGCTTCGTAATGCTTCACCAACTACCATTACCAAACCAGTCGTTCACAGCCCTGTAAAAATGGTTATTCTTATATACTTATATATAAGAATAGAAAATAGTACATTTGGTGATGTGCACAAAGCTTAGTCAAGCTGGAATTAAATTGCTGGAAGCGCAGTTGTGTTTTGTATGGTTGCCATATTTTTACCCTTAACTTAGAAATGGAGAAAGACATAGTGCTAGATATAAAAAATAAGCCATTTGGGGCTGGAAATATTGCGGAAAACCATGAGACATACTTTCGTTAGAAGCAGCAAACTTGCTTACTGTTAAATTATCCGTGCATAAGTAAGTCTGCGGTGTGCATTACGTCCCTTACCTTCTTTTATAAATAATCGTTAATACATAATCAGTGTCGTTAAAATTACAGAATAAGATCATAAAGAGAATTAAATTCCATTAACAAGTAAATATTCCTCGCCTGAAAAAAGAAAAAAAAAACGATTTAAGCAAATTAAATGTTGCTTTGAAACTTTTACATAACGTATTTAAAATCAATAATATTTATCCTCGTACCACTGTGAATGTACATTTTTTAATATCACAAACCACAAGATTTGTCCATAAATCACTTGCTAATCTTCAATTTTTGTAAGAGTAATTGATGAATTTTCCCCTGAATGTGGCACTTTTCTACCCAAGACAACATCATCAGATGATCTGGGATTTATTCTCCATAGGAAGACGGATTAAGGCAATGTAAGCTTTAGCTCAAAATGCTGATATTTTCCTCTCTTCGCAGCAATTAAATTTATTGACATTCAACAAGATCTGCTCAATTTACTATGTAAAATTTAGTGACATAGGCAGAGACGGCGGAATATATAAAATTATTACCGACCAAATGGACCTCTGAGCTGATAATTCTATTTATCTTCCTCCACTACATACATACTATTAATGTATTTATGTTGAATGTCTGAATATGCTATTTCGTATGTGTATTTCGTGTGCAAGATTCTTGATGTGGATATAAGCACGAACACATAAGTGCGTGCACACATATGAGCGTGCACACATACGAGCTTGCACACATTCACATGCTCATACCGAACAGTTTCAAAACAACGCCAAATCATACATTCAAAATAAATGGAAGTGGAGAGACAAGTTACTGAAGAGATTGCAAGAGTGCAATGAAATTATTTAACAAAAAACTATATACTGTTTATAAATTAATAAAGGACTGAATCAGTGCGAGTGTTTATTACCGGCATAATGCCCCTCCCAAGGTTTAATTGTCTGAATATGCACTAAACTTAAAATTTACCTCAGCATACAGTTACGATTTACAAATGGAGATCTAATACTTTAATGTTATGAGAAAGACCATCTCTCAGTGAACCTAATCAAAGTCGCCGTTCTTACTTTATCATTATTCTTGAGAAAAGTATGGACTTTATACAGTCTTAATTTGTCTCATCTATAAATATGAAAATAGTTACAAAAAGAAAATGGTAACTTACAAATGTTATTCTGAAGTAAACATCTAGATATCTACATATAATGAAAGCATTTTCTAACATTTAATGGCTCGTTGAACAAAAAATATAAATTCTCTAGGGTCAGAGTCTACTTCTTTCCATGACTTCGAATATATTGGGTTGGCAACCAAGTTCCACCGTTTTTAAATTTTAAATTTTTTAAAGGTTTAATAAAAAATAACAACCAATTAATCAAAAATATATTCACCCTTGTTGTTTTCAACTTCTTCCAACGTTCAACAAGATTTTCAATACCTCGTTGGTAGAAATCACCCGATTTTGACTCGAAAAATTGATCTAACCAAGCTCTCAATTCTGCATCAGTATTGAACGAAACTCCGCGCATAGCATTTGAAAGAGATCGAAAGAAGTGGAAATCCGTTGGTGCCAAATCAGGAGAGTACGGCGGGTGTGGCAGCACTTCCCAGCCATGTATTTGAATGGCTTCCTTGGTCATATTGGCGATATAAGGGCGGGCGTTGATGTGCAACAGAAGAACTCCATGCTGCCGATTAGGTCTTTTCTCTTGAATGTTGAGTCGTTCCATCTGTTGAACATAGAGTTCCACGTTGACCGTTTGGTTCCGTTCA
>NC_068988.1:80139384-80141310 GCF_001194135.2 Octopus bimaculoides
CCATCGAGTGAAGATGCTTCTCTGTAGCAGTGTGGGAGCATTCCATTTTCTCTGCCAGTTCCCTTGTCGTTTGACGAAAATTTTCGTGCATCTTTGAGGTCAAAATTTCCATTTTTGAACTTGGAATACCAACCACGAGCGGTTCTTTCAGCCATGGCACTCTTTCCATACACAGCACAAATATCGCGAGCAGCTTTTGCGGTCTTAGAACGTTGATAAAATGCAAAAAGGAGGTGTCGAAAATGCTCGTTTTTCTCAACTTGATATTCCATTTTAATGATCTAAAAATAAACAAAAATTAACTAAAATTAACTAGAAAAAAAAAACAAAACAAAATAGATTCCAAAATGATTCAAAAATAAAATTCTTGAAAAAAATAGATTCCACAATTCAAAAACGCAATAAATTCAAAAAAAGAAAGAAAAAAAAACTTAGATACGGCAAAAAATGTGAAGTAAAATAAATCAGTTCCACCGAGAATTGAACTCCTGTGTGGGAGACTTATGAGGAGCAGATGTTTACAGCGCTCTAGCGAAATTACAGAACTCGCAATACAATAATGAGGCTATAGTGTGCTATGTTTTAAAGTTTTGCTTTGTACTCCGTTTTATTACAGAAATTTAACAACAGAGAGAATTTTTGTTATCTGACAACATATTAATTGTGTTCTGAAGAGATGTAAAGTGACGATGTCATTTTGGTTTTTAAGAGGTTATAATTATATCTTGCCTCTCACACTGGCATCCAAAAACAAGAGATAACATAAATTGTAGTTTGAGAACCTTATGATAAAAAAAACCATAGTATGATGCTTCTGAAGTATTTTTGATTAAAAAGAAACACGCTGAAAGACTTTACTCATTCACAGACTATAGCAGTCTTTCTTAGTTCGAGAAAGACGGTTTTTGTAGTTTCTTGCTGAACAGGTGCACGGTGTACACGTCAGAGCAACGTGAGACGAAGTGTTTTGGTCAAGAACATAACGCACCACCCGGTCCACGAATTGATATGATCTTCCGATCGTTGTGCCAAACCATAACCGCCAGGCCATGCGGCCTCACATTTCACAGACTATAAGCACAAAAGATTGGCAACTTACACTATTATAGAATCGGGTGACCGATTAACTAACGGCATATTGAACACAAGGAAGGTACTGACTATCCGCCACCTCATATTAATAGCAAGAAAATTACGGTTTAATAAATCTCATATTAAGGAGACTTTACTGGTAACATTTCTATTGATGCTGGTGCTGGTGCTGTTGTTACTACTGCTGCTGCTGCTCAAAACTCGCTTCTATGTGTCCTGTCGGTAGCATTTTATTAGAGCGCAAGCATGGTTACATGATCACGCAGTTTGTTTTAGCCACTTGGTTACGGGTTTTATATCACTATGCAAGACATTAGGAAACTTCAACCATATTGTATAGCATCTTAGCTACATCGACTCTACTGTGTGTCACCTTGTACAGATTTGATCTCATTGAGTAGTAACTTGGGAAATTGGGTGGTCAATATATTGCGAATCGAAGGAAACTGTACGAAAATCATACATATATATGTGTGATTGTGTGTGCTTGTGTGTCGAGCCTCATACACAGAGGCTTGACATCACCTTGGAGGATGTAGAGGGGCTGACACGGGACCGTTAGCAATAGGGAGCACTGGTGGACCTCGTTAGTTCTACGCATTATGACGCCACTGGACTCACTAACTTTTGATATGACTCCCAACCACATCAAGCAAGAGCATGAAGCAAGCAAGCAAGCATATATTCACGTCTGCAGACGTACACTCACGTCCGCACACGTACATCCATTCATACATTCATCTATACGTATTTTTACACACATAGCACAAACACGCACGCACACGCTCGCGTACACGCACACACACACACACACACACACACACACACACACAC
>NC_068988.1:80142135-80143370 GCF_001194135.2 Octopus bimaculoides
AAAAATCCGAGAATGCATTACCCACCCCATTAAGTGTCTTCTGATTTGGCACCGAGTAGACCAATGCTTTGTGAATGGATTTGAAAGACGCAAATTGTGTGGAAGGCCATCGTAAATGTGTGTGTGTGTGTGAGTGTGTGTGTGTGCGTGTGTGTGTGTGTGTGCGTGTGTGTGTGTGCATCTTTCTTTTGTATTTCTCCCTCACACACACACACACACACACATCCACTGCTTGACAACTGGTGTTAGTCTGTTTACGTTCCAGTAACTTGGCGGTTCGACAAAAGGCAGGATAGAATAAGTACAAGATTTTAAGTAAGGAAAAAATAATGAGGGGCTCATTGTTCGACAGAACCCATCAACGCGGTACTCCAGTACTGCTGCAATCCGTATTATTTTACTCTTTTATTTTCCCTCTCTTTCGTCTTTTCTTCGCATTAGTTTATTTTACTACATACTTGCACGCATACTGTAATATAAATACCAGACTTGAAAATATAGTACTGGGGTCTATTTATTCGACTAAACCCGCCAATACATCCCATTATCAATGAAACAAGTAAACGATAACACACACACACACACACACACACGTACGCACGCACATACAGAGAGACGACAAAGGACTAAATGGTTATCGTATGAACTTCAATAGCTTGCAGCTATTTCTGTTATAAACTGCAGTGGATTCATAGCTGAGTGCTTGAAATAACACGTTATAGCTTCATCGGAGCCATGAATATGTAGCGCAAATAATTCGGGAAAGAATTACATTTGAGGCTATTTAGGGAACGGCATCAATAATGAGAAAAGTCAATACATACATACACACATACACACATACATACACACAATACATAATGCACACAATACACACACGCAGTCACAAAATATATTGACTTTTCTCATCGCTTTCCCTATATAGGTACAACTGTACCTATATAAGTACAACTGTGATTCTTTCCCAAATAAATTGCACTTCATATTCGAGGCTCCGAAGGAGCTATAGCGTGTTATTTAGGAACTCAGCTATGAGTGCACTGCATCTTATATAGCAGAAACGGCTGTGGGCTAATGAAGGTCATAAGATAATCATTTATTTTTTTTCATCTCCCTTTCTTATTAGCGCTCTATACTCAGTCAACACTTCGTTCTGAAGCATGCGTATATTGAATTCTACAATATCTATTCGATATATATATATATATATATATATATATATATATATATATATA
>NC_068988.1:80145092-80153028 GCF_001194135.2 Octopus bimaculoides
TATATATATATATATATATATATATATATATGTATGTATGTATGTATATATAAATATGTATGTATGTATGTATGTATGTATGTGTGTATATATATATATATATACGCACACACATAAGCCCAGAAAAATGTTCATGGTCGTTCGCCGTACATACACACAAACAAACAATAAAACTGTCAGTATATGCACTCACACAAACACATTTATTCGAGCTTGATTCTTATGTATGCATTGTTACCGTAGTACATATGCACAGGCATAATGCACAAACATAAAATATCCGTTCCATTCATAATGTTCTGTAAATAATATCTATTATATTAATAATGTTCTGTTAATAATATCTCTAAGATATTAATAATGTTCCAGCTGACATCTGTCCGGGGCCCTAGGAGCTGTCTGAGCTTCTTTTGGTACCAGGGTGCTTCGCAGGACTATGTGTTAGTATTGGTCGGATATCGTGTATCCAATCAACAACTCTACTCAGAAACCTGGATGTGTTTAGTCCCTTCGGGAGCGCCAGTTCAGACTATTTGGCCATGTTGCTCGATTTTCCAAGTTAGATCTTGTATACCGTGTTCTCTTCTCTGAGGATCCGGTTGGGTTGACGGCTCGTGTTGGCCAAGCACATGCCACATAGTCACGGCA
This sequence comes from Octopus bimaculoides, assembly GCF_001194135.2. NCBI lineage: Eukaryota > Metazoa > Mollusca > Cephalopoda > Octopoda > Octopodidae > Octopus > Octopus bimaculoides. The sequence continues at coordinate 80,145,741 of NC_068988.1, forward strand.
GATGAGGAGGTATCTTGCATAGATGGTGATTAACAGAAAGGACTTCTATAGGAAGAAAAATAGGGAAGGCAAATTTGCCGTTGTATTTCTTATTTCCCTTACTAAGCAGCTTATATATTTATGATATATAGGTTTGAATAGATACATTCAATCATGCCAAATAAAATATAACATTCCTAGAAACTCAAATTGACGGAACATGAGCAGAATCGGTGTATTACTAATAACTATTTCAAATTTTTACCACAAGGGTAGCTTGGGGGAGATGGGGAGATGGGGATGAGTCGATTACATCGACTCCAGTGTTCAACTTGTACTTATTTTATCGACCCTGGAAGGATGAAAGGCAAAGTCGACCTCGGCGGAATTTGAACTGAGAACGTTGCGAAATACCGTTAAACATTTCGTCCGGCATGCTAACGATTCTATCAGCTCGCCGCCTTTTGGTGTTTTACTAATAACAGTAGTTCTGTAAATTGATAATTATAAAAATAATTCAACGTTGACTTTTATATTCATTGACCTGATTAGATCTTGACCCTAAAATACTAAAGGTCAGTGACTTGCAATAGTATTGCAAAGCAAAACACATTGAAAACAATTTAAACAGATTGTAATTATTTACACTTATAAATCCTGTTAAATATTTGAAGACACTGGTCTCCCGTATAATAACAAATTTCCTGAAATATTACCAATATTTAAGTAGTAAACCAAAGAAAGAGCAAAAGGTTAAAAATAAACTTCCCAACGAATTGTAAACCATAAAACCTGGTGATGTGCATTGAAGTTAAAACAAGTGAGTATTTTTTACGAGATTACATATGCCGTAAAGTTAACGAAAGCGGATAACATGTAAAAGAGACAAGAGAGACCGAATAAAGAGCGAGGGAGGTAACAGTTACCTGAGATAAGCTTGGGTGTCACCCACCATTTTTGCATCTGACATAGAGTAACCCCATACCGTAAATTGCAGAAAAGAGCGTAGCGTCCAAATAAACTACATCTACAATTAACCACCTTTTAATACACATCGACAAAGCAATTATTTTGATAAAGTAGAGTATTAAGGTTCCCCGTAATGTACTATTTACTTCTAAAAACTAATAGCAATAGTATTGGTATAGCGTTCCACGGAGCTATTCAGGCGGCATTGAAAAGAGGAAATCTTCGTCATCCACTTCTTATACTTTTGTTTTGTTCAAAATCTTTATCTACGTCACCGTTGGAATTGTGCAAAATATACTTTCGCGATTCCTCTACAATCTATTTGAGGTTTATGAAAATTTGAAAGGGAATTAATATGTATTATCCCAGTTTAGGCACAATAGCAATCGTGAACAAAGCTATTGTTTTTGTTGCTTTTGTGAATTTCTTTAGCTGTTGTCATTACAATTAATGTTATTTAAATGTTCGTTCACGTTATATACCCCATGGAAATTATAAACTTTTATTTTATTTATACACCCTCAGGGAAGCAACTGAGTAAGTATGTGAAACATAATTTCCTAGTCAGTCAGTCATGTCGAATTGCCGAAAGGTTTCAGATAACATTGTAATTCTTCGCTTTTGTTATTTATAAATTATGGATTATTGCCCTCACATTTGAGATGGTGCTGCTGATACATATACAGACATTCTAAAGAACTTCCAAAAGTAAAAGCCCTCTCAACTAATTGGCGCGAAGTCATTTACTAATATATTGCCACGTCTAACCCACACAATTGCTATTTCATGGCTGTACCTTTTCAACCACAATGTCATCTGCTCTCCAGAGCTGTTTGGTCATGTTCTCCTCTACTTAGGCCCTCTAGACTCACACAACTCTCTTCATGATACCTGTATAAATATCTACATCAACACCTGTCTTCCCAGAACATCAGCTGTTGGGAATAAACTTTCGGCTTGTGATTTCTTGCAGTTGTCAAATCTCTGCTGCTGATCTCACCGAACTCGAGGAAGGAGAAGAAGAGGACTGTGAGGGCATTAGTATAGCCCCTTTCTCAAAAACAAACTATTAAATAATAATAATAATAATAATAATAATAATAATAATAATAATAATAATAATAATAATAGCTCTCAGAAATATATTTGAGCATGAACCGCATATAATATACTGAACAAAACGATAAGCATTGGTTAATTATTAATTAACAACACCACCCAGGAGTTATAGAAGAATGAGGAATAAGGTATTGTAATATTTATATCATCAAAGGATTAAGTAATGTAAGTGAAATGAAATGACTATAGTTAGAAACTATAATCATATCATGGACTTAGAGTTTAGCTCATGTCTATGGCCGTCCCTCCCCACCTTGCACTGACATAACATTAAGAAAACATTCCCGCAAAAAAATAATAATAAAATAAACTAACGCCCTTAGTCTTAAATGTCTTTAAAACTTTGAAAACAAGATAAAGAACAGGTTTCTTGAATAGTAGGTATATCAACATTAGAGTAAGCAGAACAAAATGGGGAGTTACCTTAATGCTAGTTTTTAGAAGTAGTCTAATTTAATTATTTCACGTAGACAAACTTATTTATGTTAATGACAATCTCAAAAGCTTTATTCATTTATATATCACTATTATTATTACTGAAGTTACATTCTACAGAAATTTGTATGCTGTCTAATGTTTAGTGAGAAGATGAACGTGTGTGATATTGCTCTCGTTGCTACTGCTGCTGCTGCTACTACAGCTAATACTACTACTACTACTGAAACTGCTGCTGCTGTTGTTGCTGCTTCTGCTGCCGCTGCTGCTGCTTACTACTTGCTAAAAATCTTTTTATTGAGTTACATGATTGATAACAGATATGGTTAGAAACATAAATATATAACTTCTTTACAAACAAACCTGAAACTAGTCTTTTACTAGGAAATAAAAACGATAAAAGTTAGCGAAGTCCTTTGATACTATTCGCTCGGGTCACATTCATATACTGTAACCCATTTCACTTTGCTTTAAGGTTAAGCGTGGTCTTTTTTCTTCCTTGCTTTTTTTTCTCTATGCTGTTGGACATTGTAGATTTCTTTGGAGTCAAGTTAAATTGTTACCTGACGGTGGATCCTTCTACAACATGAACTTAACATGGCATAAACTGTTGTTCATCAACCATTACACATTACACGCACCCCATAATCAGACCTAATAGACAATAGTGTGATTGGCCTAAGACCGAATACTAGAGATAATTTTTATTTCTCATTGTCTCCAGGCTCACAGTGCTTTCAGACAATGAACCACTCGACCACGTTACAATGTTACCACTACCTACTGTAATTAGCCGTTCTTCGACCAGTATGATTATAAAGTGTTTTGCATTACTTACAACCAGTTAAATGATACACATATGTCTCTCTTTCATAGGCCATAGATGAGGGATATCATAAAGCTTCATTAGTTTGAGACCAAGAACACCAACAGGTCCACAGTAAGACTTGGACTATATGCTTATTGCTTACAGAGTAGATGAATTAACAATTATACAACAGGTTGATTGCCGTTCAATCTCTTTCAAATTAGATATAATTTATTTCCACTATTTTTTCACTCTATCATTTTATGTCCACAGTTACTCAATTCATCAGTCATTTAGCACTAGAAAGATAAAGTATTCTACGAATATCTAACAGTGAGGTTTTCAAGACAAGCATCGTTATTTTATGTCTCGATTTTGATGCTTATAGTCTCTGATATAATTTACTTTTACATTTAGACAGTTTTTCATATCTATAAACCTAATAACCTCTCTTTCTCCCTCTCTTCTATTAGTGTAATAAGCCCACTTCTTTAAAACTTGGGAAATTAGCTTCCCTTTCTTTTCTTGATAAGAGACAAATTATTTATAAAAAAACAAATAAAAACATTTATCTTCCGTAAATATTAATTATTAGATAGATTTTAAAGTACAGTATGAATTACTGTAGTTCTATATTTAAGAGATGAGGAATTATGTATACTATTTACATTATTTTACAATTGACGGATATTTGTCCTCATCTTGTTTGTTGTTAACACGTTTCGGCTGGTATACCCTCCAGCCTTCATCAGGTGTCTTGGAGAAATTTTGAACTTGTGTTCTCAATCCTAAGGTATTTTTCGATGTTATTATTATTATTATTATTATTATTATTATTATTATTATTATTATTATTATTATTATTATTATTATTATTATTATTATTATTATTATTATTATTATTATTATTATTATGCCCACTGGCATATAGTGTAGTGGTTAAGAGCGCGGGCTACTAACCCCAAGATTCCGAGTTCGATTCCAGGCAATGACCTGAATAATAATAATAATGATAATAATAATAATAATAATAACAACAACAACAACAACAGCAACATCGAAAAATACCTTAGGAATGAGAACCCAGGTTCGAAATTTCCCCAAGACACCTGATGAAGCCTGGAGGGTATATCAGCCGAAACGTTGTGTTGACAACAAACAAGATGAGGACAAACATCCGTCAATTGTAAATAATGTAAATAAGTATGAATTACTATCTGGCATTTATAGGTAAAGGTAATGCATCTATAAAAGTTAAGCCTATTACAAGGAGTTCAGTCGGTGTGATATTTCATTCCATTCCCGAGAGGATGAAAGACGTCTCTTCTCCGGGTTAGAATATTAGTTTTTTATAACTAATTTCCCCAAAGGCGTTCTGACACCTATTCCACACAACTTGCTAAACAAGGAGACGAAAAATGAAATATCTACATGCACAGTGAAACACTTATGAACCATGGGCCAATGGGTCAATAATATATCCATTATTAAAACAGCAATATAAAATATAATCAAAAAATATAATGACAAGAACAAGGTTAAATATTCATTATCCTCGTAGTAAACTTACACACCTTGCATTTAAAAATGTGAGGCTTCTTTTGAAAGCTATGCAAAATTTAACAAATAAATTGGAATCGAATGTCTTTCTATTTAGTATTTTGTCACGGCTCTTAAAATTATGCATTACACATTAAAATTATGCATTACACATTAAAATTATGCATTACACATTAAAATTATGCATTACACATATACATACAGACGTTCATACATATCAGTCAGTTTCTGACGACGACTGCTATAAATATTTTGTGATTTACGTTGATACTTCTAAAAAGGACACGTGACTAAAGAATAACTAAAACGAAAACAAGATAGCAGAGTTGTGTGTATATAATAAATCAATAGCCCACAATGTATTTCACGATTGAAATGTTTAGGATACTTGATTGGCCGTCAGATGAGATCCGAGCAATAGATATAAAAAACAGGAAATTACAAACTGCCACCAGAAACTTGCGCATCAATATTGATATTGACTGTATCTGTCTTAAAGAAAAACAAAGAGAGAGGGGGATAGAAAGACGGAAAGACGGAAAAAAGAAACAAAAAGTAAATCAGAAAGTGAGACAGCGAGAAACAGAGACAGACAGACAGATTATATTGGTCAAGATAATATCTGAATGCTTGTATCCCTTTTACAGACTTCATTCATTACAAAAGATCTTTGTCCACTCTTCAAATATAGAAACATTTACTGGCATGAGATGAATAACATAATGACAACGGAAAAGGATAGTTTCCAACTCAATATTTAATAGTCGATTGCCTGCACAAACATAGCTATCTGCTTAAGGAGTTCACTTCGGGTTACGTGCAGAAGGGAGGTAACTCTTTGCAAAGTCACTTTCTGAAATTGAATGTCACCCTTACATCCAGCGCAACTAATCCGCTGAACGTTTTTCATCTTAATGTTTTTTATTGACAATTATTTTCATAAACGTGTCATCTCAGTTCATTGTATTTCTTAAAATTTGCTAAGATATTGATATGATTTACCCTTTTTTATTGTCATTTCATTATTAACGTACAACTGTCATCTCATTTTATTACATCATATTTCTTAACAAAATGTCTCCAAAGAGGAGATCCTCTATTGGTCGAAAAATTATCACAATTTAACTTGGCTGTGTGAAAGAGCAATATTGGCACCAAAAACAGCAGTATGTAAAATTAATGAGCAGCTACTGCAGTATCTTCCTGGAAGTCCTCACATCTATAAGTCAGTTGATACAATCCCAGATCCAGAAGGGGTGGTAAATTATCCTACAGAATTTCTCAATTTATTAGAGCCTCCAGGACTACCTCCCCACAGATTGGAACTTAAAGTGGGAATTCCAGTAATGTTATTGAGGAATTCGGATCCACCAACACTCCGCAATGGGACACGCCAGGTGATAAAGAAGTTCATGCTGCATGTTATTGAGGCCGCCATTTCCTATGGATGTGGAAAAGGAGAGGATGTTTTCATACCCAGAATTCCTCTCATTCCATTGGGTGCAGAAATTCCTTTTTACATTCAGAAGAGTGCAATTTCCTATTTGTATCAGCTTCACAATGTCTATCAATAAATCCCAGGGTCAAAACACTATCTGTATTAGAACTTCACTTGGAAGAGTCATGCTTCTCACACGAGCAATTAAATGTTAACTGCTCTAGAGTATGAAGCAAAAAAACTATTTGCATTTGTTCCACAAGGAAAAACAAGAGATTTTGTAGGAATTACTACATCCTACAATGCGCTATAGTATCCACTGTTCTTTGTGAATAGTGAAGATGGATTCCAATTTGGCAAAATACCAACAAATCCGAAGACTGCACTAACAAAGCAGTTTCCTGCATGGACTTCAGTATCAAAGCATATTCTCCAATTACTCCCACCAACCATGCAGTAAGCCATTACGCCTTATTTTTTTAAAGTTATTCATTACTACATATTCTCATATGACTGCATACGCTCAGTCTATGTTTCAATGTCAACCCTTCGCCTTCTGCAACATTTCAACAGTTCACTTCCCCTCTGCCGTCTCCCATTGCAGTTCCATTCCGGAATGTACACATTTACGTACAATATCTCCATTACACCTACATATTCATTCGACTGTCAACCATACAATGAGTCGTGTTAGTCGTAGCGCCGACCGCCGCAAAGCAAGGTCTATCCACTGACAGCTTTTCAGTGGGTTCAAAAATCACACACGCGCCACCCCCAATTTCCATGACAGATTAGGGCCTGGAATCATCCAAACGAACGCATGACATGTCGCTTAGTCGAATTAGCCCGTTATTTACTCCACAAATGTTTTGTCGTCAATGCTGCACTTTTCCGTACCACATGTTTCGAATTAACTGTAATACATATACAAACTATGCCATTTTAATCCCGAGCAATGCGGGTATCTCTGATAGTATGTA
>NC_068988.1:80153567-80155040 GCF_001194135.2 Octopus bimaculoides
ATATATATATATATATATATATATATATATATATATGCGTGTATTCAATCATAAATTATTGAACTGCTGCAATTTAGTTTTGTAAACACTGTCTCGAGAGATTCGTGTTACAGACTTTTAACATGTATAACTTTATGTCATGACATCTGTACCCTGGTCAATATTGTACAACTGACTTTGTGAATATTAATGGCATTTATAAATCAAGAGTAAACCTATTCTGTCCTATAAATAAGATTACAAAACTGGCGGCATTCACAATAAAGTCATTGTAGTTATTGATTCTGTGACATCTGATTTAGCTCTTTGTTTCATCTATCGAATATATTAACCATGGAAATGTTATTCATTACGTGGAAGTGATCGGTAGAAATAAAAAGGCATTAGGAAACTATAAATGTTTTCTTCTTCAAACTTACGCTGTTCTAAGTATTTTCCCAGTATAATCGATAATATATACACATATACTATGTACATCAATACTAAGATTCTTTTTGAAATTGTCACATGAAAAATGCTAAAACAAAATCTTTCAGTCGGCTGAGACTGTGTGACCTAGCTTTTTTTTTTATCTCGATGAAAGTCATTTTGCTTCATTTACTGCTTAAAAGCCCTATAAAATGTCAGTGACGTCATACGTATTTACTTTCTCCTGATAACTGAATTACATAAGAAACATTATTTGCTGCCCACTGGATGTCCCCATTCAATTTTAATTTTAGATACCCACGTTGTATTCCACACCTTTCTGACCAGAACTAATCATTAAGCTAAATGTTTTCCTTCTCATCCCGAATATAATTTTAATCGACAATTTTTGTTTCATTACATGAAGTGTTACCTCCTAAATAACTGCATAAAGGAGCTTGGGTTGTTATTTCTAGCAACTCAAACTCATTCAAATCACACTTTGCCGTCTTAAAATAGAAGTAACATGTTGAATGATATAGTCATCAATATGCAAAAGGAAGGAATGACCAGAACTGGAACACCTCTGAGAATATGTTTGCTCAGTCAGGACTGACCTTGGGCTAAACAGCGACAACAATAACAGAAACAACAACAATAATAGCTTCTCCACCACCACCACACTGCACCATACTGCGCTGGGTTACACTAGACTTGATATGCCACAACTCACATAAACTTAAAACATTACAATGCCTCAAAGCTGTCAGGTCTTTTTATTTCATGTCTACATATCGTAAAGTTGTTTCCAAGGACACTGGCAGCAGCAACGATAGCGACAACAACAACAGCAACAACAGCAATCACTCGCAATTGCATAATTCTTTTTATACCAATGCGTCATCTACGTTTTCTCAATGTGCTAGAAATAGCAGCCAAATCACCCTCGGATTGTACATACTTGTAAGAAAGAAAGAAAGAAAGAAAGAAAGAAAGAAAGAAAAAAAGAAAGAAAGAAAGAAAGAAACAAAGAAAGAAAGAAAGAAAAAAAGAAACAAAGAAACA
>NC_068988.1:80155422-80157453 GCF_001194135.2 Octopus bimaculoides
AGGGAGGGAGGGAGGAAGGAAGGAAAGAAGGAAGGGAGGAAGGGAAGGAAGAAAGGAAGGAAGGAAGGGAAGGAGGGAGGGAGGGAAGAAAGGAAGGAAGGAAGGGAGGAAGGAAGGGAGGAAGGAAGGAAAAAGAAACAAACAAACAAACTAACAAAGAAACAAATGAACAAACAACAAACAAACCTTTATCAATGTAATCCGAGCTACTTTATGCGTCGATCTTTCGAAAATATGTGGACTTGACTTCAGCTCTTTTGATCATAGCTCTAACAACAACAGCCAGCACAACAACGATGATGACGGTAACGACGAAGACATCTGCTGTATTTCTGCTTGCTTCTCTAGCAGCTGTATAGAGTTACTCTGTATTCGTCGTAAGGTTTTTGTTGCTGATGATGCCATATTCTTCCACCCACAACTATAGTTCTAGAGCAGTGGTTCTCAACTGGAACCCATGGTCCATAAAAGACGTTTTTTGGTGGCGGTGGGGCATGCAAGCAAAATAGTAAATTGGAGAACCACGGTAATATTTTAGGGGTCCATGAAAACAATTTGCTTTAGATGTATTGCAAGAAACACTTCAGTCTCTTTCTCTGACGTTATACATGAGTGAATGCGAGCAAAACAAAATAAGGATTTCGAAAGAAGCATCTATAAAACAAGGTTTTAAATATCGAATGGCTATATGGGTCCTCCAGACTAAAATAGTAATGAAAGGGGTCCATAGGTGAAAAAAAAAAAAATGGTTGAGAATAACTGTCTTAGAGGATGGACAAATGAGGGAATATCTATGCAAGTGTCAACCTGTTAGAAATAACAGTCAAATTTTTCCGTCATAAAGGAAGTAGACATAAGTCGCTGTACTCCTTTGTATTCGAAAAAAGTGAAATATGGTCATGCTTGAAATGTTCGATCAGTGCTAACTGGGAGCTTAGACTACAGCTATTTTCAGTATGATGATGATGATGAGGAGGAGGAGGAGGAGGAGGAGGGATAATCATCACCATCAGCAGCAGCAACAGCAGCTGCAGCAACAAGAACAAGAACAACAAAAGCAACAGTATATTGGCACTAGAAGGTGGCGAGCTGGCAGAAACGTTAGCACGCCGGGCGAAATGCTTAACGTTTTGAGTTCAAATTCCACCGAGGTCGACTTTGCCTTTCATCCTTTTGTGGTCGATAAATTAAGTACCATTTGCGTACTGGGGTCGATCTAATCGACTTCCCCCACTCCCCCAAAATTTCGGGCCTAGTGCCTAGAGTAGAAAAGATTATATTGGCACTAAGTTGATAGGAAGGGCTCTATTGGCATATGCAACTACTACTTAATACTCCTAAGCCCGACCTGGTTAGGCCGTTAGCTTGGCAGCTACTTTGGCACACTACCATTCCTGCTATTCCACAAATTTTGGTGGATAGGTACGGCTGATACTGATTTTTATCGACCCCGAAAAAATGACTGGCAAAGTGACTTGGATTACGGTTTCTACCAAGTGCGCCATAGCGCCATATATATATATGAACAAAATATAATACAATACATAGATAAACAAATGGAATTAAATACTACATACGTTAACAAAATTTAATTAAATACAAAAAAAAAGTAGATATAAACACATGAACAAATAAATAAATAAAAACAAAAACAAACGAACATGTATTAACAGAGGATATAGATGATACAGACACTCCCCATATACACACATGCACTTACAAAAACTTAGACACATTGAAGGATACGCATGCGTAGACACATACAATAGGAATACAAAATACAAAATGGCTGATAGTTAGCAAGGTGAGACACACATAAGAAAGAAGAAAGCAAAGGACCACTGATGAGGTCACAGAAGTGTGACGAAAGAACTCTGGCCGAAATAGGATTAATGTAATATAATGTAATATAAAGCTGAAGCAAATTAACACCAAATATACAGTGCGTGTGTTTTTATTGGCTAAACTGGCAATATGACCATCCCCAAGTACAACAACACACACACACACACACACACACACACACACACA
>NC_068988.1:80158870-80161354 GCF_001194135.2 Octopus bimaculoides
TATATATAATACAAAAATGAGAGAAGAACGCAAAACATCCAAACAGACGATACAAAGAAAACAAGGACGGGTCATTCGAAGTTTTCTTTCCTCAGTCGAGTTCCAGATTATCTTTTCAATTTCGGCTGGTAATACTCGATATTGCTCCAATCTGGCCAGCCCCAAGGAAGAGCTAAGCCAAGTGCACTAGATTCCTTGGAAGAAACCAGCGAATGTATATGAAAACAAGGACGAAAAAAACGGACAAATGGTACACAAATACAAATAGCAGGACATTAACAACATGTGTCTTTCGACTATGGACGAATCAAATTAAGCTGGCGTGTGTGGAAGTAAAGCCTTATATATATATATATATATAGATGTGTGTGTGTGTATGTATGTATGTATGTATGTATGTATGTATGTATGTATGTATATATATATATATATATATATCTATATATATATATATAGTACATCATTGAGACACTAAAACACCACCATTTGCTGTTGTGTGTTATGGAGGCACTAACGCTGCATCAGCTCGTGTGGTGTATCGTGGAGACACTAACGCTAGAGTATCAGGTGTAGTGTATCGAGGAGACACTATGCATTGGGTGTAGTCCATCATTGAACTCAATGGAAACGATGACATTAAAAGGTAAACAACAATGACTTTAGTGTCTATTAATTAGGTCTACTGCCGTATATCATCCGGGTCACAAGTACTGATTACTACATAAAGAACAGCTCAAACAAACGAAGGAACCTATATGTGATTGATAGAATTGCAAGAAATAGCAGCCATATTCCAATTAAATCACATTCTACTGTCTTCGAAGCGTACACGTTAAATAATGTGGCCCTATACTTCCACGTCACAGGACAAAGTCGCGGTCTTCATGGATGCAAGTCTTCTAATCGCTCAATTTCAGCTGTTTTGAAGTGAAAATGCCACAAAAAAAAAACAATACCAACCGTTGTTATAAATTACTCAAAATAGAGTGAAAACGTACCGTAGCGATTACAACTAATGCTTTACTAACAATGCACTACAACAATGATAGTAGCTGTGATAAATATATCGTAATACCATAGGAAACATGATCAGGATGTTATATAGCATTGTAGTGTGTATGTGTGTGTGTTAGTGCGTGTGTGTGCGCGCATGTGTAATGGTGGGGGTATGAATGTTATTTGTAAAAACGTTAATTAAATTAAAAGTTAACTAGTTATTTTCTTGTGGTTAAAGCGTGTGAACACTTCTATATACGTTACGTATATAACAGGTTAGTGGTAAACATCTGACGAGCAGCGCTTGTGGTCTAGTTTCGATTCACAGCTGTTAATCAGTTTACTTCTTTTACATTGAGATGAGCATGTTTAATCTCAATTCTATTTCAGGCAATGATTTGTTTCTGTCCTGGAATTGATGACGTAAATAAGAGTAATATACGGGACATCGAACCAATCTGCAGCACTCCTTCTCCTTCAAATATGTGACTTTGTGCTGTAAGGTATTAAAATGTCACATATTTGAAAGTTAGGTAATGGTGTGACAGAGGTAGCAGATGCCAGATAAAATTGCGTCACGTTATTTAGGCAATGATAAGACAGGATAAGTTGCAGCCGGACTTAGCTATCTAACGCTTTTTAGATAATGGTGTTATGACAGAAATGGTAGATGACGAACTAAATTGTGCTACGTTTTTTAGTTAGGGTTCCTTAGGTTTTTAAACTTAAATCTCATCGAAGACTAAAAATGCTTTAATCAGAGAAGTAAAGATAGCGTCCATCAAACCTATTCCGTAACAAGCAGAAGTTAATTTTACACCGGAAACCTAGCTCGAATGTTTGCATGCCATCAAAGTGACACTGGGTACAAATATGCAAAGCCCATTATACCTATCATGGCTACCCGTCTGATAAGGGTACATTAAGCACATACACCATTACCATATGTGTACGACATGATCTCATATCAAGATAAATAGCGTATGATCTTGCAGGTGGAGTCCAGTTAGAATTTTCTTCAGGTCGAGTAGCCCATCCGCTCAAATGGTTCCTGAATAAGGTTTAAGGATGATGAACGAAACGTCCATGTTCCAGAGGTAAATTATTCAAACCCCAAAATAATTCCTGGCTATGATGCTCCCCCCACAACTCCTGCTCGTAATCAGAGATGCACATATCGTCAGCCAACAAGAGACATACTCAAATGGTGAAAGTCAAGTAAATGACAAGTAGATCTGTGGTATTGAACAGAATATTTATTTGCTGTAGCCCATTTTTTACACTAAGGCAAAAAAAAAAACATGTGCATTATAACACTTCCAATCTGTTAAGATCAGAAACCATGTGCGCCACTGACCGGTATTGCATCAGAGCATGTCTTCTTCTTCTTCTTCTTCTTCTTATTATTATTATTATTATTATTATTATTATAATTATTATTATCATCATCATCATCATCATCATCATCATCATCATCATCATCATCAT
>NC_068988.1:80161776-80163015 GCF_001194135.2 Octopus bimaculoides
ATTATTATTATTATTATTATTATTATTATTATTATTATTATTATTATTATTACCATCACCATCATCATCATCATCATTATAAAAAAAAACATTTACATAGATAAAATGAAAAGAACAAGAAAAAGAACCGGTGCAATGTATTTCGTCTGTCTTTACGTCCTGAGTTCAAATTCCACCGAGGTCGACTTTACCTTTCATCCTTTCGGGGGTCGATAAATTAAGTATCCGTTGCGTACTGGGGGAGGGGGGTCGATCTAATCGAGTGGCCCCCTCCCCAAAAATTTCGGGCCTTGTGCATAGAGTAGAAAAAGATATATTAATGGTTTAAAATATCTATGAAAGAGTAGGACACAGAGATGGGTTAATGAAGTAAAGAAATATTTGACAATGGGTTGTTAAACATGGCAGTAACTTAACACTGCAATGGTTTAAGAGGAGGATAAAGAGGGAATAGCAATCATGAATTTGTGATTGTTATTGCTGTTGTTTTATTGTTGTTCTTGATCTCGTTGTTTATTGTTTTGTTGTTGCTGATTGTTAAGACCATGCTCAGCACTGTTGAGTCAGTTTACTGAATAAATGATTTTTAAGCACGGCCATCCAAGACTGTTTTCACACAATATACTCAGGAGTATTATTCAAAATCAGTCATTTTCTAACATATGATAGTAGGGTCTAATTTTAGGAGAATTTAACAGCTTTTTCTAGCACATCGCGTGACCACTTAAAGCTTGACCAATCACGTTGAGTAAAATTTACTGTTTTGTCATCTTTATGATTTTTCTTTGTTTTCTTTTCCTATAAATAATGGCCTGCTATATTGCTGGTGGTGGTGGTGGCGGTATTGATGTTTCTAAGACTATTGTTAACTTTATATGGTATTGTATACTACGCCACATCATATTATCAACCAACCAATATGATGACTACCAGGATGAGCATTAAGGTGATGACAATAATGATGATAAAGATAATCACGTGTCAGAGACGGGGGCGTATAATTGGAAAATAATGTGAGCGCGCGTGTGGCACACGTGATGTGTGTGTGCGTGTGCGCGTGTGCATGTGTGTATGTGTGTGTCGTCGGTAAATCACAAAAGTTATAGAGCAGTAGAAATATATATATATATATATATATATATATATATATATATAAATAGATAGATAGATAGATAGATAGATAGATAGATAGATAGATCTTTTATCTCTTTTACTTGTTTCAGTCATTTGACTGCGGCC
>NC_068988.1:80167330-80168709 GCF_001194135.2 Octopus bimaculoides
CAGCTTCGATCCCTTCGTTCCTTAAGGCACGCATTTTAGCTCTGACGTCGCAACCTTCGTGTTTGGCGTTGAGGTGTTGGTCGAGGGCCATCCTCGCAGCCAAAACGTTGGTTGCGCTGCCAGTTGTAAGTGCCTCTTCTAGTTTCTTAACTAAGTCTCCCTCTACTCTATTTCGATCTATCGCTAGTTCTTTACTAAACCTAATAGATTCCGATTTGATTGCCATTTTCAGGGCAAACCACCAGCGGTTGTTAACGATGGCTCCTGTTAACGCCCTCTTAATTAATTCGCTAATCCGGTTCCTGTAAACCTGCCGCGCTAAAGATAGATAGATAGATGTACATGACTCTTACAAAACTAATTTTGTTTCCTGATCAAAACAAATCCCCCTGGAAAGCTAAATCTTTTATCAAAGAAACAGAATTATCCCTATAAGAGTCATTTCTTTGATAAATTACTATTTATTCACTCCCCAAAGTATTGAATACTTTATTTGATGTTTTCTCCGTTTTAACAAAAATTATTGGCAAGTTCCTCTGAAGAGTTTACGACATGCTTGACATTACAGGGGTCATTTTGCAGAAGGTCATCATGTATGCTGTGAAAGCAGCAGTTGTTGTCTCGAGGTGGCTGTGGAGCTGGAGATGCGAATCCAGGAAGGGTTTAAATAAATCATTGTGGATAGTGGGGGAGCCTAAGGCCGTCAACGATTTTAAGGTTGGAAGCGTACCACAAATCATAAAATCTTCAGCTTTTGTACAGCAGAGGGCCCCATTAACAATTCCTAGCTCAGTTTTTGACCAGGGCTAGTGCTAACTGGACACAATCTGTGGCGTGATCAACACCAGCTGGGTCAGCTGGGTGAGAGTGTCTAATGTTGAAAGACATGAAACGCCTAATGCTCCCAGGGCGGTTCATTGATGATGTCGGAGTGTGTTTGGAATACACACACACACACACACATACACATATAGGCGCAGGAGTGACTCTGTGGTAAGTATAAGCGCAGGAGTGGCTGTATGGTAAGTAGCTTGCTTACCAACCACATGGTTCCGAGTTCAGTCTCACTGCGTGACACCTTTGGCAAGTGTCTTCTGCTATAGCCTCGAGCCGACTAAAGCCTTGTGAGTGGATTTGGCAGACGGAAACTGAAAGAAGCTCGTCGTGTATATATATGTGTGTATATGTTTGTGTGTCTGTGTTTGTCCCCCCACCTTCGCTTGACAACCGATGTTGGTGTGTTTACGTCCCCGTACCTTAGAAGTTCGGCAAAAGAAACCAATAGAGAATGTACTAGGCTTACAAAGAATGTCTTGGGTCGATCAGTTCGACTAAAGGCGGTGCTCCAGCATGGCCGCAGTCAGATGACTGAAACATAT
>NC_068988.1:80169408-80173421 GCF_001194135.2 Octopus bimaculoides
TGTATGTATGTATGTATGTATGTATGTATGTATGGTAAATGAATGACGAAAGATGGAAGATACGAGAACTCTTATTAACCACCACAATACTACAATTGTTTCAACACATCTAGCATCCATCCCTCACGGATGGAATACCTAACAACTGGTTCAGTAACACTCGACGGTGCAGTTGTGTCTCTTCAGGTGATAAATAGATATAACTCATTAAAGTAACAGTTCCGCAATGTATCTTCTCATTTCGAGTAAAGAAAAGCGGCAAATTAAAGGATATATTTTCATTTATATAGAAGATCAATAATAAAATAACAGATGCAAAAAAGAAATGATCAGGCAATACAGCGAAAAAAGTATTAAAAAGTATTTTATATATGCATACGTAGACGCACACATACATACACATATATATACTCACATGCACATATATATACATGTATATATGCATATGTATGTGTGTATAGATACATACATACATACATACATATCCGTTTTAAATTAAACGGCAGAAAAAATAAAAGTATATATCTATACTGTGTTAGAGCGTGCAAAAACACGTGTGTGTGTGTGTGTGTGTGTGTGTGCGTGTGCGTGCGTGTGTGCGTGCGTGTGTGCACGCGCGCACAAACATGTTAACAGACACATTCTATTATCATGGACGCGTACACTCACACACACATGTTCATTGTATGTATACATCTGTGTGTGCGCGCGTGTGATCGTGCATATACATATATGTGTATATACATACATACATACATACATATATATATATATATACATACATATATATATATATATATATATATATATATATATATATATATATATATATATATATATATATATATATATATACACACACACATACCATACATTGTAACGATATTAATCAGCGATTAATTAAAAGAAACGAAACTAAACTCTGTAGTGATGGGAAGGACTGGATTAAGAACGTTTGATTCTTAATGAAAGCCATGAGTCAGAGCAGCTGATTGTCCTCTTTGCGACCTACTGTGATTGCAGTTTCAACACCAGCTGATGGCTTCATCTCACTTCAATATATATACGTATCCCACTGAGTGGAAGCAGATTTTGTGCTGCTTTTCGACCTATCAGGTATAGCTGTCAAAATTTGCTTCCAGTCATATCCTACAGTCTAGAATAAAGAAGTCACTCATTAAACTCTATGTAATCCTTCGCGCACAAAAATACAGATTGGTCACGGCTGGAATGCACTTTTGGTTTTTGCTTACTTGTTTAGTAAGAGAAGGAAAGACGGTGGCGGCGGTGAAGAGCCTTTTAAGGATCTCTGGTACTAATGGAAGGAAATGGGAAAGTTATCTTCAGAGACTTAAGAAGTATGTTTACAACAGAGTGGACCCCGCTAAAGATACCAAAAGCCCAAGGTGTGTTAAACCAGGTGGGAGTTTTAATCTACTACACAATAACGGGAAACAGTCCATCAGATAGGCTTTCACACAGTTTCCTTAAACCAAATTTCACTTACAAGATTTTAGTCGATACGATCCTGTGACAGATAATACTTGCTTAAGGTGCTACGCAGTGAGATCGAACCCGAGAACGTTGAGAAACTAACTTCGTAATCGCGCAGCTATACTCTACCCATAGATTTGATGATAAGTTTACTCAGAGTTGATTTGGACGAGCAACGACTACAGCAACAACCAAAGTTTAATATGTAATTGTGGCTTGATATATTTTAATTATTGGTTTATTGGGTGTGTTTAATTTTTATTAGCGGAAATTTGAATTAGTTTATTTTTATGGTGTGACAGAATGGAGAGCAGAATTAATTGACAATTGATAATTCCTAATTAAGAGATGTTATCTCTGATACTTTGCCTTCGTTCATTTCAATAAATTATGGTACATGACAGTCATTTAAAACGAGCTAATTTCTTCCATTTGAACAGCCATTCAGGTTACAGAGTAAGAAAAATGAGATTGTATGATGTTCATGCTGTTTAACCAGAGAAAGATTAGTGACGAAAGGAATTTGAAGCAGCTATACTCAGGAATGAAAACTGGTAAACTAATTGAGACCATCAGGAAATTGTTAAAGTGGGACTTGACATTTTCTCTGTAGTTTGTGTTAGGTTCAGAAAAGCAGGATGAGAGGGGGGGGAGAAAGAGAGAGAGAGTAAGGGAGAGAACGGTATGGCGGCGGCACGCCGATGATAAATGACACTGTTGGTTCCATTGCAGCAGTTATTTCGAAGTGCAACCATATTCGGAATCGAAAAATTGCACCACTAATCTAGCTCGAGGCACAAACTTCATGACTAAATTCTCCCCCAGAAGGTTTTAACTCTGAAGCCAATTCCGGTTGAAGCCATTCTACCATTCCAACTCAAATTACAACATTGGACGGATCTAGTTCAAAACGGGGGCACCAGTTTTCATTTATGTTTTATGTAGTGTTTTTGGTACCGAAAGACTTTCAAACTTTGTATACTTATCTATTTTGTGTTATAGAACAGAAAAAAATGTTTGTATTCGGAGTTATTTCATGTAAAAAATTGTCTTATTTCGATAATTTCAACTAATCACTGACAAGTATTCACCTGTTTATACTTACTCCTTTGGCAGTTTAAGCGGTGTAAAGCGTATTTAATCTCCATTTATAATTTCGTTAACATCTGCCTGAACTGTATGTGTACAACATTTGTTTTTTTCATTTTCTTTCACGCGTGTTTATTTCGTTAACATCTGCCTGAACTGTATGAAAGGTTTATTAGCTACTGCCTAACCCTAACCCTAACCCTAAACTTACTGTCAATATGCTTCAGTCATTTTTTGACAAGGAAATAATAATTTTATCACCGCCAGAATCGTTTGAGAATCGTTTGTTTACGTAGTCAGCACTTACTGTATTCGACTGAATTGACGTCAATCATTGGTTGAAATTACAGAAATACGACAACTTTAACATGAAATAACTTGTGATGTACGTTTTTTTCTTAAGAAGACTAAGAGAAAAAGATGTTTTATATGACACATTCTACCAGTGTCCCAAGTTTCAAAGTGTTTCGTTAAGAAAATACTGGTGCCCCCGTTTTGAACTAGATCCCATTGGACTTCTATTTGGGACAACAACCACAACTACAAGTGACTTATAGTTTCCTGGTATCCAGTGCTAATATTAAATGTTCTTGCACGAGAATGAAAGATTATTGTAGAAACATGAGACATTGTCATGTGATCTCGTGATTTTTTAAAATTTCCCCTATCAGCTAGTTTCTGATACTACATACCTGGATGCGTTGACATTTATTAAACCTTATAACCCCTCACATATCTTCCCGTGGTACACCCTGTCATTGTCTGGTTAAAGTCGTGGTTAGAGCGGTAACTGTGATGACATTTTTCTATTGTTATATTTCGTAATGGTCTTTTTACTTTTTTTTTTTTGCCAAATAACTATTCGCACTACATACTCGTACTTCACTTCAGCTTTATTATTATTCTTATTTTAGTATCATTTGCCTGGAAATTTTATGTCAAACGTTCTGTGGCCTCTTCAGCGACTCTCCATCCCATGCGTCTCCTCTTGTCCTGTTAAGTCCATTCTCTCAATACACAATTTCACGTCAGGAATCTTGCAAAACAAATACATAAACGTAGTGTGATGGTATTTATTTTGTTTAAATACACGGTACTATTCATAAATTAGGGGACAATAAGAGATCCGAAAGAACTGTTTTTGAACTTATCAAAGTGTCCTATTTGTAAATCGAACCAACGAGGGAGTCTCTATGTGATTGCATGACTTGCTGGAAATAACAGCCAATTATTTCTATCCTTTAAAGAAAAAAGAATATCACGTTGCGTTAATGTACTCTTAGTTACGATGGTTGGTCATGGCTATAATGCCTTTAACCATAGAGTTGTCCGGCCAGGTTCGACCATGAGGCCAAACAACAACAACTATATAAATGTGTCCGTGTGTGTGTGTGTGTGTGTGTGTGTGTGTGTGTGTGTGTGTGTGTGTG
>NC_068988.1:80173435-80179166 GCF_001194135.2 Octopus bimaculoides
CTCTTGCTTTGCAAGAATTTTCATCTGAAAACGTATTTCGAAAAGTTCATAACTAAAAGCCTATAAACACCAACCGGTGGTTATTCAACAACATGTTTTTTTCTTTTTCCAAACTGGTTGATATTCAACAAATATTTTCCCCCAAAAATATTCCCCACCTTACAAAACTTGCACTCCTCTCAATGATTATAATATATTTTCAAATACTTTAGATCAGCGGGTCACAATGAAGTGTTTGAAAACATATATCCATTGACAAGGCCACAGGTTCAGTGTATTGAAAAATATTTCTGGGAAATAATGGCCGAAAAACTGTTTTTAGAAAAAGGAAAACACTAACCAACAACAACTGCTTTGGGGAAAGAAAGAAATACAGATGAACCCCAAGTGGTGTGATTTTAGGTTTATTAGATGTAACTCTTCTGAAATATAACGATATTTACTGTTATGGAGATAAAGGAATCGCCAGCCTTTCAATTTTAAATTTCTCATCAAATTTGAAGCAAGTACGAATACCATATTTGAAGTAAGTAAGAATAATATTAATTGCTAGTAGTAAACATTAATTATTATTATTTAATCATTTGTTATTAATTGTCATAATTTGTCGGTCATTGATGATTGATCCTAATTTAGAACACATTTCACCAGCTGGTACCAGTTCCCATCGTCAGCTGCTGACCCTCAGTAAATACTATTTCACTAACTAAAGTAAACAGCTGGTACTTTAATCTTGCCAATCATTTTATTCAAATCTATCAAAAGCCAAAACATGATAGTTGCTACAAATGAAGCCTTTAAATATCATTATTATATCTTATTCCTTAAATATTTTTAACTTTATATAATTTATTAGTCGGGATTGTGAAGTCAACCCGTTTATTTAAAGTAGTAACGTATTTTCACGTGAATAACCAATGACAGCAAGTAATTCTTCATACTGAACCTACTGAATTTGGTCCAAATCTGGGCAAGACAGATGTCTCAGGTTAGATATATCTCGACAGATGTTTGTGGTTGGATAACAACTAATATCTTGACAATAAGAATATTTTTAGTATTGAGACACCGGAAGTTACTATCAAGATAAACTTTTAAAAGAAAATCCTCAATTATGAAAAGGCATGAAAATAGAACATTTGATATTTAAATATAATAGGAACGTAGATACTACGATATCATTTCTTTGTAATTTATGTAGTCTGTGATATAAGAGTGTCTGGTCCAATGGAGTATATGTTTATTCTTTCGATCTCGATATGATGATTGTATAAACAGTAGTGGCGGGTGTGGCGGCGCATGTTGTACACCTCAGGAAATCAAAAATGAGATATGATTTTGATTTCCAATTGTAGCCATTGTACGCCACTGACCCAACTAATGCCTTCAAAATTTCTTCTTTGTTCCCTAAATTGTAATGCTTCGAGAAGAAAAAAAACTCCTAATTAAATGACAAACTTAACTGTGATAGTTCTGTAAAGTTTTGCTACGTATACACAAATGAAGCAGTAGGTTCCATGAAAAGTTCACAAAATGGTATAAATTGTATTTGCTGCAAGGAAGAAAAGTAACCTTTCGAGCGGATCCGTTCGTTTGAGTGACGTGAGAATGTCAATTTATTTATGGCATCACATAAACTAGTTGGAACGATAGATAAGTTATTATAAGTTTTCGTGATTGTATGTAACTAAGAAATACATTACGATTCTGACAAACTCTTGAGATTTGAACAACTGGACGGTTTAACGACCTTGAAAGATTATTAAAACAGGTTTAATTTCTCCCTTCGACCATTAATACTGATGGATATTATGGAGAATATTGAACTGGAAACAAAATTAGGGGGCCATATGTGTGGCAAAGAATACAACCAAGAAAAATAAACGTTTGCTTTACGTGCATCCATACAGACAGGGACTACAAACATTCATACAGATAGGGACTACATACACTTATGCAGATAGGGGCTACATACATTTAGAAACGGACTACATATATTCATATAAACAGGGATTACATACATTCATACACAAGTAGATTATGTATATTCATATAGACAAGGCCTATATACATTCGTAGACGAGGAGTCCGTGAGAAATTTTATGGGTAAAGCAAAACTGCTTTTATTCTACCTCCCCTGCAAAGAGGGTTTTTGGTTTTTGTTGCTTTTTTAATATTTTGAACATGGTACCTGTCAGATACTCACGATCCTCTCTGGCTGCCAGAGTTTCGATCTCATGTACCGGCTGGGCCTCCAACCATATTTATACAAGTATTTAATTACTAAAATGTTATATATATACAGAGAGAGAGAGAGAGAGAGAGAGAGAGCTAGCTTATCTAATACAACTTAATAGAATACAATAATATTCTATTGCTAGTAATTCTTGTTTTCTTCCCGGGTCATTTATACCAAAGTTAGTGCAAACGAACAAATCTTGGCAGTCTTGTAAGTAAAGAACGAGAAATTGACCACTCAGCCCTCTCAAACGACAAAGGTCCGAAACATTCAATTATTCACTCCTTAAGACAACTGAACTTGTTAAATTCTTCTCTAGAATAATTGTTGCAACCGATAATTTACTGAGATTCCAAATTTTATTCCGTTTATAAATTAAAACAAAAGCTAAAATATTCGACATCACATGAGAAGAGAATCTGTTTAGAATATCGTTAAAATCAGTAATACGGTTGCTCATATCCACCGATATATTTAAATAGTATTTCCTAGAGCTGCTTAAACATGTTGAATCATATCCAAACTAAAACGAGTTGTAAGTGACGGATGGGTTGTCTAAGGTGTTGATGTAGCAGTAAAAATATATTAGAACTGCATGAGAATCTCAGCTAGCGGAAGTTACTGGTTTACTCCTGTACCATCATTTAAATGTAGGTATGACTAAATAGTTATTGTCCGGTATATTTGACTATGACAGGAAAACATTGGCGAAACGGTCCAAAATCGGAAACTATTTATTTCCCACGCTAAAGTATATTGAAAAAGTTTACTTTCGGCTGGACATACTATCACTTTTCCAAAGGAATGGCATTTAGGCTTAGATATAGGGTTTATTATAGATTCTGTGACGAATGAAAATCAAAGTGGAAACCAGGTAGAGTTGAACTCCGGACACAGAAGTTACGACAGGGCCAGTTCAGAAGCTTTGAGTCATAGATCGGTCAAGGTTCCATGGTGTAGTGGTTATCACATCTACTTAACACGCAGAAGGTCGTGAGTTTGAGTCGTAGATCGAAAGGTATTGATCGATGTCGATAGAACAATAATTTGCAGAAACAGGTCACACAAATTTACGATCTTTCGAAAAGAAGGTGCAGTGTTTAGGAAGAGAAGCAGGACTTATGGCAAAAAGCACTTTATTTAGAATAGTCTTTGACTGTTGTAATCGAAATATAGGTAGTGGTAACTATAAGGGACTTCAGATTGGAAATCTTCAGAGCTAAGATTTTGCTTAAAAAAAACTTATTTTTATTTGAGCGAATGTTTCCCCTATAACTATACTTTATAAATATCTGTGGAAATCAAACATTGTTTGGGCATAATTCAAAGACTACTAATGGCTGAATGGGATTTTTGTTTTAAGTGGAAGATAAATTTGTATCAGAAGATTTTGGTTACCTTAAATAGACCCCGGAGAAGACGAGCAACTTAGGCTGCCGTCAGATATCTCGTCAGTGGTTATGGTAAAGGTCTTTTTTGACAAAGAAAACACACACACACACACATACACACACACACACACACACACTATATGTTATTTAAAGGTCAATAATTTGAATAAAATTTTATTTCAAAATTGAAGGACGATTCGCATAAAAATGTTAAAATATAGTTTATACAAATAATAATAAGGACGACAACAACAACAACAACAACAACAATAATAGTAATTTAAAGTGGGTGGACTGTTTCTAATCCTTCCGCGGCTTTCGTTACGCTCGAAGGGCAAATTCTTTTCCTCTGTCTCGTAGCTATAGAGGACGTTATTGCATAGTGGACAAGATAGATGTAACTGAAGAGAGACAACTTCATTCTTCGACCCAACCCTCGACAACTTCTTTAAATTCCTCGTAGAAAGAAAATTGTTCCTCTTCGGTTAATTCGCTGACACAGGTGTAAGCTTGCCTTTCATCCTTTCAGGATAGATAAATTAAATACCAGTCGATAAATTGGTGGAGTGGTAAAGTGTCGGGCGGTAAAACGTCGGCCTAGTGGTATCATTTCCGGCCCTGTGCGTTTTGTGATAGAAATTCTGCCCTGGCCACTATTATAATAAAGTAATCTCTTCCAGGTGGACTGAGGAGAAAAATGAGCACTGAACTAAAAAACAAAAAAAAGTCTTTATTGAGTAGAGGCAATCTTGGGACACAAAGTGGTCCAATGGTGAGGAGGAGGAGGATAGGTGAAAGTGTTGAGAATGGTCCTCAAGAATGAGTCTACTCTCATCAGTCGAAGAACGCTGCTATGAGTTAGCACTTACCCTTCATAGACAATTTTGAGATTTGTTAATCGTCCCTAGTTTGTTGTCATCCTTTTGGGGACGTCTCATTTCACATTAGTCACATGCTATTATATTCTACACTTGTGTTTTCTGTAATCAATTTTGTGATAGACATGCGCAGTATTTTTCACTCTATCTTTCTAATGTCTCTTCATCTGCCGTCATTGTCGCAAAAGAAAAATATTGTTTATTTCTGTTTTTTTTTAGTACTCTGTGGAATTTCTTCGTTAGCAATGTATAGAGATCTAGTCGTGGGCAAGAGCGATGAGATTCTCAGGTAAGCTCAAGGCGCTGACGAGAATGAACTAGCTGGTCTGTTTCCGAGGACTTTAAGCCAAGGACCACCATAGAGAACTGCAGGAAATCTCTGATTTGGCAGTACTACCGAGGGCCACTACTGGTTCGAGATAAACATAAACTCTACAGGCATCAACATCATTTTATTTTTATTATTACTTGACAGAATCGTTAGAGCTTCGAAAAAAAAAAAAAAAAAGACCTTGCAGTATTTGTACCGGAACTATATGCTTTGGCTTCAATTCCTCCGAGATCCATAAAATAACGTTTCAGTCAAGTACTTGAGTACTTAATCGATTAAACCTCGCCCCTGAAAATTTCAGGCGTTGTGCCTATATTTGGAATAATTAAGGGCGAAGGACTGGCAGAATCGTTAGAGATTCAGACAGCGTGCCTTACAATATTTGCCCCGATTCTTTATTAAGTTCGAATTCTTACAAGGTTAAGTTGGTCGTTCATCCCTCTGGGGACGGTAACATAGAGTAGCAATCAAATACAGGAGTCGTTTTAACTGAGTAACGCCCACTCCCTAAAAATGTTGTCCCTAAATAAGAAATAATTATTATCTTTTATGTTTGAAATAATTATAATAATTACTCAAATATTTTTGTCTGTATTGAGTCGTAAAATAAAGCAAAACAAAGGAAATGTTTTGCACTCCACACGCACCGTGTCCAGGTAGACAGCAAAAAATTCATTAAATCTTTTAAGATTAGAGTTATATCTTACAGAATAGAATCTATTAACCCTCCTACTCTACACTGCCAGATCAGATCGTCATTTTACTATAGCTTTTGCCACATGTGGTAAAACAGGAATCTTAATGTAGGACTATCAAAAAGAAATCACACTATAAAAATTGTGGAAATAAAATTCACAATTATATATATATATATATATATATATATATATAT
>NC_068988.1:80182492-80183676 GCF_001194135.2 Octopus bimaculoides
CGATATATATATGTATAGATGTAAGTATGTATATATACGTTTGAATGTGGTGTGTGCCAGAGGGTTTGCAAATCCAATGGGGGTCTTAAAAGACATGTTAGGATCCACAATGAGCAGAACTTACTTGCAGGTATTGGTAGTGCAAATCAGAGGTGCAATCTGTGTGGGTGTTTTTTCAAAGCACTGTCTGGTTTAAAAAGCCACATCAGACGCCATGAAAGGGCTAAGGTGTAGGTGCAGGAGGTGGTCAAGCTCTGTTTAAGGAGTAGACAACCACCATGTATATATACGTATGTATGTATGTATGCTTGCATGTATGTGTGTGTGTATATGCATATACATATGTATATGTATATACACATATACACACACATCCACATACATACATACATACATGTGTGTGTATATATATATATATATATATATATAAACAATATATGAGTATATGCATATATATGTACATGTATATGCATATATATGTACATGTATGCATATATATGTACATGTATGTACATACCTTCATCCACATGTACATATAGATACATAACTGGGTACATGACGTGGCAAAAGAACATGGACAAAATGATAAACAAGGTACAACAAACAAGCAAGCCACATAGAAACATCTCCTTCATCAGCTGCTACCATTAAAACACCGGCGTTATGTATATCTATATATATACAAATAAGAAGCTTGCTTCCCGGGTTCAGTCCCACTGCGTGGCACCATGGACGAGTGTCTTCTACTATAGCCTCGAGCCAACCTTGTGAGTAGATTTGCAAGACGGAAACTGAAAGAAGCCCGTCGTATGTGTGTGTATTTATGTGTGTTTGCTTTTGTATCTGTATGTGTCCCCCATGCCCCACCATCGTCTGATAACCGATGTGGTGTGTTTATGTCCCTGTATGCTAGCGGTTCGGCAAAAGAGACCGATAGAATAAGTACTAGGCTTATAAAGAACAACTTCTGGGGTCGATGTTTGATTAAAACCCTTTAAGGCGGTGCTCCAGCATGGCCGCATTCAAATAACTGAAGCATGTAAAAGAATATACATATATACATATATATATATATATATATACATACACTCATACACGCAACATATATATATACACACACACACATATGTATATATAAATACATATACATGCGCGTGCGTGTGTGTATGTTTGTATGTGTGTAT
>NC_068988.1:80183686-80185995 GCF_001194135.2 Octopus bimaculoides
CGGTGCTCCAGCATGGCCGCATTCAAATAACTGAAGCATGTAAAAGAATATACATATATACATATATATATATATATATATACATACACTCATACACGCAACATATATATATACACACACACACATATGTATATATAAATACATATACATGCGCGTGCGTGTGTGTATGTTTGTATGTGTGTATGTGTATGTGTATGTGTGTGAGTGTGTGTGTGTGTGAGAGTGTGTGTGTGTGTGTGTGTGTGTGTGTGTGCGTTCGTTTGTGTGTGTGTCCACGCGGTGTCTGTGTGCATTTCATGAAAACAGTACAATATTCTCAATAAACAATGCTTATTCGTACGCTTCTGCAGTTTGTCAATAATCAAAGGGAAACAACTTCTACGTAATTATTTTCAAGCTATTGTAACTTGCGATGTTAAATTATTTGGCAATTAAATGTATGTGTGTGACCAAATTAGAAAGGACCTAATTAGAGCCTTGGGCTCAATGGGACTCAAACTCACCATCGGGATTAATCTCACCACAGTAGATTTCTTAGATGTTACTTTAAATTTGGGTTCTACTACATTGCAGGCCCTATCATTAGCCAAACGGGAGACTGTCCCATACTAGCACAACCTCCAGACATCCTCCTATAATTTTCAAGAACCTAGAGAAAGGTGTAAGCAAGAGGATCTCGAATCTATCCTCTAGCCAAAATATATTCGACGCCGCTGCCCACTACTACAATGAGGAACTGGCATCGTGTAAGTTTAAGGACCGCATCTCCTACATGCCAGGCCCTAACACCCGGAAAAGGAAGCTCTGCAGAAACGTCGTTTAGTTTGTTCCATCCTTCTTGCTCAACGTCAAGACTTGTGTGGGTAGGATTTCCCTTAGACTAATAGACAGACATTTCACACACACACACACACACATAGATACAGGCAATTATTTAACAAGCACGGCCTAAGAGTCTCTTTTAGTTGTGCACTTAACATAAATAAACATTTTAACAAGTATCCACAATTCAAAAGAGGAGGCAAGTTGTTCTTGCAGACTATATAACAGCTGTCCAGTAGGAGGCCGATGCATGGCTGAAGGAGCCATCTACGGTGATACCTAGACCTGCTATCCGCATTACCTGCAATGTATCATCCAACAGCAATATTAGCAGATTAACCAGATCTCACGCCAGTACAATCGCCACAGCCAGTGATGATGGCCAGTCCGGGACCAGCGTCATAGAGGACGTAACTAACGACCCTCAGTACCACCACCACAGATGATGAACAAACCATTGTCATAGACACAGATAGTGTGACCCGCTCCGCACCATATGTTACCACCAGTGCAATCGCAACACCTAGAGATGAGGACCAATCCAGGACCAGCGACACAGAGGAGGTGTCAATTGTTCCCAGTGCTACCACCACGGATGATGACCAAACAATTATCATCGACACCGATGGGATGACCGACCCCGCACCCTTTGTTACCAGCGGCCGCACCCGCACAAACGCCGGCAGCTACATCGCCAACCATATGACCAGTATTGATAACCACAGCGATAACACCGTTGTATCATTGCGCCATATCAACTGCATCAGCAACGGTGTTACCAACAGCACCCTCAGGCACGGAGCCTATCAGGGATACACCAGGAATGCGAATATAGCCACATCCCAAATTTGTAAATATATTGGATCTATCAGTACATCTTTCAAACGTCGCTTCCGCAACCACCAGTCATCATTCATTGTCCCAGAAAAACGGTTTGTCACGTCCCTGGCCCGCCATGTGTGGCACCTCAAAGATCAAAGGACCCCATGTGATATTAGGTGGAAAATAATATTGGGTTGGCGACTAGGTTCCCACCGTTTTTTTTTTATAAATTAAAATTATTTTAAAGGTTTTTTTAAAAAAAAAACAACTAATTAATCAATAATGTATTCACCCTTATCGTTTAGAACTTCTTCCCAACATTCAACAAGATTTTCAATACCTCGTTGGTAGAAATCATCAGATTTCGACTCGAAAATTTGATTCAACCAAGCTCTCAATTCTGCATCAGTATTGAACGAAACTCCGCGCATAGCATTTGAAAGAGATCGAAAGAGGTGGACATCCGTTGGTGCCAAATCAGGAGAGTACGGCGGGTGTGGCAGCACTTCCCAGCCATGCGTTTGAATGGCTTCCTTGGTCATATTGGCGATATAAGGGCGGGCGTTGATGTGCAGCAGAAGAACTCCATGCTGACGATTAGGTCTTTTCTCTTGAATAGCCGTGTTGAGTCGTTCCATCTGTTGAACATAGAGTTCTGCGATGAC
>NC_068988.1:80191206-80192198 GCF_001194135.2 Octopus bimaculoides
GGAGCACCGCCTTTAGTCGAGCAAATCGACCCCAGGACTTATTCTTTGGAAGCCTAGTACTTATTCTTTCGGTCTCTTTTGCCGAACCACTAAGTTACGGGGACATAAACACACCAGCATCGGTTTTCAAGCGATGTTGGGGGGACAAACACAGACATACAAATACATACACACATACATATATATATACATATATACGACAGGCTTCTTTCAGTTTCCGTCTACCAAATCCACTCACAAGGCATTGGTCGGCCCGAGGCTATAGTAGAAGACACTTGCCCAAGATGCCACGCAGTGGGACTGAACCCGGGACCATGTGATATATATATATATATATATATATATGCAAATATACATATATATATGTACATACCTACATATATATGTATATATACAGGCATATATGTGTACAAGACATCAAAAAAACATGAACAAAATGAGAAGTGAGAACATAAAAAACAAAAACATTGTAAACGAACTTTTCTTTCGAACAGCGAAAGAAACAAATAGCGAAATGAGACAGGCAAAAGCACGGAAAACAAAATAATAATAATAATAATAATAATAATAATAATAATAATGCCCTGCAGATATAGCATGCCCAGCTGACAACAGGGTATGTGATCAGGAAGAAAGAAAAGTTGAGAGATATGACAGGTTAGCTTGAGAAGTTAAGCAGTTGTAGTCGATGAAAAAGGTAGCAGTAGTACCAATAATTGTCAGGGCCCTGGAAACAGTGAGCAAAAATCTTGAGAAGTATGTGGAACAAATAGGGGCTGCAATAAGGGTGGAGCACTTGCAGAAAACAGCACTGCTTGGAACCACTCGAATACTCCATAAGGTGCTTGAAAAATAAGAGGTGTTACCTTAGTTCACTGGTAGTGAACAGCTGACACTTTAGTACATCTCCAGTGTTAGAAGCTGTGCAAAGGCAATAATAATAATAATATTAATAATAATAATAATAATAATAATAATAATAATAATAATAA
>NC_068988.1:80193235-80194611 GCF_001194135.2 Octopus bimaculoides
CTTGTCCTGTACTTTTCCAGGCTTATAATCTCAAGAATATTACTTTTCCTGCTTGCATTTTTCCATGTATAATAATAATGATAATGATGATGATGATGATGATGATGATTTCAAGGCCAGCAATTTCAGGGTGGGGGTATGCCAATTACATTGACCCTGATGTTCACTTGGTACTAATTTTATCAATCCCAAGAGGATGAAAGGTAAAGTCGAACTTGGCAGAATTTTCGACCTCAGAGCTTATTGTATACAGTGCTCAAGTGCATCAAGTGTCCTGAAAGCAATATGACTGCCTATAAATAAAAGTTATCTAGCCTAATGAAATTGATGAAGATTTAAATGAATATCTTTGTAAAATTTAGTATTTATTTGGTCTAGTATGAGAGTACTGTACACCACCAAACTATTTGTCAAATGTCCATAATTTACTTTACTTACTAAAACTGAGACATTCTCCATCCTCAATTCTCTTTACATGCCTTTCAAATAAGTGTATACAAAAATTGGTTTAACTCCTTCATTAGAACTGTGCTGTGATAGAGATGGAATATGAAAACAACATTTCAGATAACAGGATGACAGCTTACCTTCTGAACAATTAC
Source organism: Octopus bimaculoides (assembly GCF_001194135.2). Lineage (NCBI taxonomy): Eukaryota > Metazoa > Mollusca > Cephalopoda > Octopoda > Octopodidae > Octopus > Octopus bimaculoides. The sequence goes on from NC_068988.1 coordinate 80,193,838, forward strand.
AAAACCTTGTAGATTAAAGGAATGCTGATAATTATTATTTTATTTGAAGAGAAATGAATTGATTGTGTTTGCTGAAATTAAAATTACTTCATTTTGAAGGCAAACACTGTCAGTAATAATACTTTGATATTGTGTTTGCTAATTTTCCTACACTAAAATATAACAAATTAGTTTTGATTCTCATTACAAATTGAATTGCTTCACATATGCTGTTAATACCTATGAGAATGATTAAGAACATCACAGCCCTTGCTTCTTTTCTCTTTTCCATTGCAATTTCTCGTAACATATTGCAGAATATTTCACTAGATTATTATATACTGTATCTAATGGGGTACTACTTTGATTAGAATTGAAATTTCATGAACCATCATTTTACTTCTCATTTGTTTAATGTGGGTTTTGTGATTATTGGTTTCAAATTTTGGCACAAGGCCAGTAATTTCGGGGGAGGGGCTAAGTCAATTACATCAACCTCGGTGCTCAACTGGTACTCATTTTATAGACCCTGAAAAGGTAAAATACAAAGTCGATCTCGGAGGAATTCAAACTCAAAATACTGCTAAGCATTTTACCTGGTATGCTAATGATTCTACCAGATCACCACCTTGGTTTATATATGTATTAAAAATAATCTTTACATTTTCACTCTTTCACTTCAAGAATGGATTTGTATGGCAAGTGAAATGAATACAGAGATATGGTAAAAAAAAATATAATTTAATAAATTCAATTATGATTTAACATTATAACTATTAGAATAATTAGCAATCA
>NC_068988.1:80195112-80197298 GCF_001194135.2 Octopus bimaculoides
TATATATATATATATATATATATGTATATATATATATACAGATATACATATATAATTGTATAAATATCTGGATATCATCACATTCATCAATTTATGTCTGCTTCCTATGTTAGTATTGGTTGAACAGGCTCACAGTCAGTTTCAATTTATATAATGAGCCACTGCTCGCATAAACTGATGCTTGATCATATTATTTGGCTTGATTTTTATGGCTGGATGTTCTTACTATCAATAGTGCATTTTCTCATGATACCAATACAAGAGAGATTTTTAAGTCTTTGGTGAGACATGATCGAAGGAACCTCACAATAATATGCATTCCCCACTCATACACCATCTCTTTACATCCAGTTTGCAATATTTTTCATGGCACTAGTGCTAGAGAGGTTCACACAGAGCACACTAGAGAATACATGGCGCAGTGGAAGGTTACCACTGAGACACCAGCACATGAGATGGGGTGAGGCCTTGTACATAATAAATGTACAGAGTGATCAGTAATCTAAGCTATAACAATTGAGAGGAATAGAGAAGAGGGAGAGCAGGGAAGGGGAATAATGACAGGAGGAATGTCAGAAGTCGTTGGATAAAAAAGGCAAGAGTACAAGACGAAAGAGTACTGGATAACTAATGGCGTACTTTCACTCAGTTGACTTAGGAGGAGAATAAGAAAATAATGGCAGCAGGAAAACTAGAATGGGTGGGTGATAGGAGTAAAAGTATGATTAAAAAGGCAGAATTATGAAAGGTGATGAGTGGACAATAGCAGAGGTGGACAAAGGCAATAGTAAGAGATGAAATAAGAGAGAAGTTGGTAATGGGTGACAGTAGAAGTGACCCAAAGAAGGGATCATGATTGTTGACAGTATAGAAAGAGTGAAGTTAGAGTGTATTGGACACAGATGGTTCACTACAGTCTCTTCTCCATGGCATAGAGAGGAGAATTGAGGTATAGAATGAGAATGGTCCGATGCAGTCTCTTACACATAGACCTAGTGAAAGGTGAGGAAATTACAGTGATGATGGTGATGCAATCAATAGGGGTAGCAAGGAGATGAGAACTGATGGGAAATGAGATAGAGAGATGGGAAAAGAAATAGGGGTGAGTTATAGGTAAATGAGGGTGAGGTCAAAGATGGAAGGCCTGTCAGCAAATGTAGACTTGGCAAGATACAAAATATCCCAGCCTTTAATCATTACCCTTATTTCAATATACATTTTGCATTGGCTGGCTGGGTTTTCTGCAGCACCACACATCACCAATCAATACAGTTATTCATCACTTCCAAAAGATGCAGTATATTCAATTCAGTCTTCATCACTTCATCCTAAATCTTTCTCAGTCACCCTCTTACACAAGTTTCCCTAACTCAGTGTATACAGCACTTCCTTATGCAACAATCTGCCTTTATACACCTCACATACCCATACCAATACTACCTTGCTTCTTCCACACTACACTTATGCACCCCTTTTCTCTTTCAGTTCATTTGTATCCTGAACTCATGCACAATGACATTACACATTCATTCCAGAATGCTTGTTTCATTTACCTCTACTCTATGTAGGCTTCCTCTATTCAATGCCCACCTTTTTCTCTACCATACAACATTGCAGCTTGAATACAAGCATCATACACTCTGCCCTTCAATCTGAAGGAGAAACCCTTTATTGACAGCCGAGATATAATCCCCTCAGATTTTTTCCTACATGTTCCTACCCTGGCTACTATATTTTCAGAACAATTACCTTCCCTGCCAATTAAGTCACTATTTTTAGTCAGATATTTTGGCATTTGAATGAAGCTATTTCTGGTGTGCTTTTATAATCTATTGTCCCAGTTTATCTGCCATATATAAAGCGTGCCTTTTCTGTTAGCCTGTCTATGATTCCACTACACTTTTTGTGTGTCCATAGCTTACACTGAGTAAAATTGCAGAAGAATTTGTCGCTGGGCAGTTTAGCTTACAGGTAAAGCACTTGATGCGTAATCACAAGGATGTGAGTTCCAGTCTCATAGCTGGCCGCCGACAGATTTTTCTGCAAAATATGGATAGTTTATCCTGCTCATGCTATACTATTAGCATTATCCTGTGATTGAGAATAAAATTATTTCCTTACATATATATATATATATATATATATATATATTGGGTTGACGAACTAAGTTCCCGCCGTTTTTTTTT
>NC_068988.1:80197946-80198710 GCF_001194135.2 Octopus bimaculoides
GAACGACTCAACACGGCTATTCAAGAGAAAAGACCTAATCGGCAGCATGGAGTTCTTCTGTTGCACATCAACGCCCGCCCTTATATCGCCAATATGACCAAGGAAGCCATTCAAACGCATGGCTGGGAAGTGCTGCCACACCCGCCGTACTCTCCTGATTTGGCACCAACGGATTTCCACTTCTTTCGATCTCTTTCAAATGCTATGCGCGGAGTTTCGTTCAATACTGATGCAGAATCGAGAGCTTGGTTAGATCAATTTTTCGAGTCGAAATCGGGTGATTTCTACCAACGAGGTATTGAAAATCTTGTTGAACGTTGCGAAGAAGCTGATTCGTCCTCATGGAGGGCTTCATAAGTATCAATTACTTCTTCTGGAGGTAAAAATGCCATTGCGCAGAACATTTTTATTTTAGTGGCAAAAGAACCAACAGTACTATATTGAACTTTATATCCGAGTTGGCATAATTTCCTATAAACTGCCTGGCAAAAATTAAATAAACAACCTCCGCTGGTGCTTCCAACAAAGTTATGATCACAGCTGTTACGAATTGCCCATTCAAAGTCAATCAATGCTTGACGAGGTTTAACAATGGGCCGCAATTTTCTTATTTCAAGAAAAGTTTTGTCATATGTTGCTTCTGTTTTGTCCAGCAGTAGAATGAAAGCTCGAGAATAAGATCTACCATTTATGATAGCATGAATGGTAAAAAGCTGATACCATGCACTTGGTGATTTGAATGTGCCATCCATTCCTAAAAATGA
>NC_068988.1:80198720-80200132 GCF_001194135.2 Octopus bimaculoides
AACTGCCTGGCAAAAATTAAATAAACAACCTCCGCTGGTGCTTCCAACAAAGTTATGATCACAGCTGTTACGAATTGCCCATTCAAAGTCAATCAATGCTTGACGAGGTTTAACAATGGGCCGCAATTTTCTTATTTCAAGAAAAGTTTTGTCATATGTTGCTTCTGTTTTGTCCAGCAGTAGAATGAAAGCTCGAGAATAAGATCTACCATTTATGATAGCATGAATGGTAAAAAGCTGATACCATGCACTTGGTGATTTGAATGTGCCATCCATTCCTAAAAATGAAGTGTTTTCCAGTTGTTGAAGACCTTCGTTAGAGGCAAAGATTAAATTCCTCTTTTCATCATTACTGCCTGTGTCGCATTGCAGGAACAAATCACCGCTTTCCAAGTATATAAAAGAATCAGGCACTTGAAATCCAGTTCGATGAAGAGGCGACGGAGGAGCACCAAAAGCTTTATTGCGCCAGTTTGTAATACTTCTAGAAACTGTTTGCAACCGTGTTAATTCATATTTCGCATTCTCACTAATATTATTTGTAGTTTCTGAAATGTGTACTCAAATGCTTGTTTCAACTCCATCTTGCAACTTTTTTCTTAATGCTGAAATGGCGAATCGTGCTTTCACTGCATTCGGTGCTGGTTTGTGATCATGACTATTGATTGTTGAAATAATTATAGGTTCAGTTGGTTTATTCTCTGTATGAATACGAGCACGACATGTATTGCGAATCTCACAGTGCCACAGTTTCCTTGTGTCATCGGAACTAAACTTATGAAAGTCGTAAACATAATTAAGTTCATCAATCAATTTGTCCTTGTTTTTCTCACCTTAAAAATACTTTGCAGCCATATTAGGGTTTCTTAAGATTGGAAATATTTGTTATCTTCTGGGCGAAGTGACGTGTGGGCAAACGGACTCCATAATGGGCGAAATGACCGGACACTGATTTGACAAATTGTCTGGGACCAAATTTATTGGGACCGAATTTTACGGGACTGAATTTTCCTAGCACCACGTTGTAATAAGCATACGAGTATAACATGCGTATGAATATATCGAGAAGACTCATACTTTCGGCATTAAACTAAAACCTCATAATTATGCATTCTTTATGTGTTCCTTTTATGTTCCTTTCTTAACCGACTGTGCATCATATGCTTATATAAATAATACACATGTACATGCACACATGCATATGTATGTGTATGTATATATACACACACATATATATATGTATATATGAATGTGTATATATATATATTTTTTATTTTTTTATATCTAACGTGGACACTTAATGTGCTAGAAATAGATCACATCTTGTGTCTACTAGGACCTAAATTGTTCTCAAAACAAAATTCAGCGGAATACCAAAGCGTAAGCGGGCAAGACATATATATATATATATA
>NC_068988.1:80201585-80203782 GCF_001194135.2 Octopus bimaculoides
CGATGGGGGTTTCCTATATATACATACATACCGCATTCGACACTTCCAAAGTTTGTTATGTATGTATATATATATATTTTTTATTTTTTTATATCTAACGTGGACACTTAATGTGCTAGAAATAGATCACATCTTGTGTCTACTAGGACCTAAATTGTTCTCAAAACAAAATTCAGCGGAATACCAAAGCGTAAGCGGGCAAGACATATATATATATATAATGTGTGTGTGTGAATGTATGTATATATGTATGTATGTGTGTGTGTATGTGTGTTCATATATATATATGTATGCAGAGTGTACAGATATTTACAAACATATGTACACTCTGGATACATAAATCTTAACGTATGGGAGAGTATAGATGCACCCGTATATCTAAAAAAATGTATGCATGTGCATATATATATATATATATATATAGGGAGAGAATTTAAAAAAAAACAAAAGACGAAGACAAGTGGTGTAGACAACAAGCAAATGTATTATGCATACATTTTTTTTAGATATATGTATTTTATTGCATATAAATATATATGTTATATATGAATATCATACTATGCATAACTATGTGTGTGTTTGCGAGTGTGCATGTACGCATGTATACTCTCACACACATTAGGATTCATATATGCAGAGTGTAGATATGCTTTTAAATATATGTATCTATGTATTTATATATACACGCACACACACACACATATAAAATCAAATGCAAATTAATCAATGCCATACAACATTTATTGTTCACTTATTAAGACTATCTCTGCCTCCAGGTTATGTGTCACAATTAGCAAGCGACAATTAAAGTTTCAGTTGAGAAGGGGAGATAATCTCTAAGCGTGAAAAATCGTTGAAGTTGAAATGCCACTTAAGAAAAGGACAAACTTATCGAAAGATATGGAAACATTTGTCGACACGTTTTTCTGCACTAATCGGTGTCATCGGCACAAGAATTGTTATATATATATATGGTTGTGAGCAATTAATAGTTTTATACATTGGAGATATTATCTAGGCAACTTTTACTAAAACGCCTTCTGCCTCCAAGCAATCCTCGGGCTGAAGCTTGCTTCGGGACACTGACTAGATAACATCTCCATTGTATGAAGCTATTAGTAGCTCAAACTATATTCTGTGTACATTAAACAATATTTATTTCTCACCTGATGGATTGTTTGTCTTTTTTGTTGATCATACCTTAAGGGGAAAGTAAACTATGTATATCTATCTATCTATCTATCTATTTATATATCTATCTATTTATCTATCTATCTATTTATCTATCTATTTATCTATCTACCTCTAAATATGTGTGTGTGTGTGTGTATATAAATATGCATATGCATATTCAAATGCGCACACATATGCACACACACACACACATGCATATATAGACAGACAGACAGACAGACAGATACATACATACATACATACATATAAAAACACACACACAGGCCATTTTCGCACTCTCCTGTCTTCCGGTCAGTCTCTATCTCTCTCCTCTTCCGGTCAGTTATTTTTCAGCCATGTAATGACACATGTGCCTTCCTAGGACTATTCTTATCCTTCTCTCTGGACTTTTTCCCCTTTCTTCTCTCTGACGAGGAACCGTGCTCGAAACGTCACATCCCACCCCACCTTTTTTCATCTTAAACTTTCTCTGAGTGTCAGTCTAATATATTCACTGTGCACGTTCTTTTGTCTTTTGTTGTTTTTCCTCTTTCTGTTTTTACTTTTGAATTGCCTATGTATGCATGTATGCGCGTGTAGGTATATTCAAGACTTCTCACTTAACAGCAGGCCAGTCTGCTGCAGGGTTAACTTCTTACCCATAGCTGTAACTCCTATTACTGTATAGGAAAGTTGGTTATACGTCATTAGATGAATACCTGACTTTCCTATATAAAATTAGAAATATGACGGAACGCTGAACTCCAGACCATCAACTTAAACAACACTTTATTTAGGTGGTAAATATATACATCTTTAGTTCTTGTTGTTACAGCTTCTGTGTGTGTGAGCATAGTTGTTTGGATGTGGGTATGTAGTTGCAAGCGAGCTGTCGAGCGTAAGTCCGAAAGATGTAGAGAGACAGCTTAACACGTCCGATGCTCATGGTCGGCCGACCGTAAAAGAGATAGAATTAAGCGGGAACGCTTGATTGTTTAATTCCACGCATGCGTGAGACTACGCA
>NC_068988.1:80206115-80211700 GCF_001194135.2 Octopus bimaculoides
ATATATATATATATATATATATATATATATACATATATTCATATATATACTATCCGCTTTCAGTTTCCCTCTACCAAATCCACTCACAAGGCTTTGGTCGGCCCGAGGCTATAGTAGAAGACACTTGCCCTATGTGCCACTCAGTGTGACAGAACCCGGAGCCATGTGGTTGGGAAGCAAACTTCTTACCACACAGCCATTCCTGCGCTATTTTCTTAATGTTTCTTGATTACATTTTTGTTTGTATTTTATTCTTATATGACTTATATTAATTTTCATTTAGCAAACTCTTTCATTACTCACATGGTTCAGATTTGAAAGACTGCTTACAGTGAATATAGCTTGAAACCCTATATCTCGTCCAAACTGTTCGCCAGATCTTGGTCCCAGTGATTTTCCGAAGTTGAGCCAAGAGTAGACAGTTCTCCAGCCATGAAAAACTGCTGTTGGATATAGACCAGTGGTTAACTACGGAGGACAAACCGCTCAATCTATATGGCATTTGAGAATATGTGTAAGAAAAGTGCATTACAATTAATAAGAACCTTTATTAAAAATCAAAAGTATTTTTTATCAAATAAAATAAAATATATACATTTATTTTCTACTGTCATGTCGCTAAGTATGTTGACCTAAAACTTTTGAAACACCCTTGTATGTATAATCATATATTGAGAGGGATGGCGTTAGTTGAAACACATTTCATAAAAATGTTTATTTTCAAAATCTTGACATATTGATAAATTTGTCACTTATCATCTATTTTATATATAGATACTTTTACGACATATTAAGCAAGTTGGTTCAGCAAAGCCTTACATAGATTCGAAAGAAAAGTAATGTTTGTGAGCCAAATCTAAACATTCCAACTTGTCCCACAACGAATTAACTTAGATCATGATGTGAGAACACATTGGAACGCTAGTAATTATAGGACAATTCAAGAATAATGATGGCGTGATTTCAATGTACAATTCCAACGATGTATTTTATCAGATAAACTTCCATTAGGAATAATTGTCACTTTGATTTATCACTAATAAATTGGTCCACAGTTAGTCCTCGTTTACTCTGACTTGTAGGTTGTTAGATCAACAAGAAACACAAGTTTTTAACTCGACGATAACTTGTTCTTAGCAGAGTAATTCCAATGTCCTTACCTTCATGTCTCCATATGTGAATTAGCTACCACAAAGTCATTGCTCGGAACACCATTAAATTTTGTTTTTATCTCATCATTACCCACGATTTCAGCAATCAATGCAACATAATACTGAGCCATTTTCCCCCTGTAAAATGCACAAGAACATATTCTCCCATCCCTATATATGAAGGCTCTTCATATTCCTATCGTGTTTCTTCAGAGAATTGTACAACCAGCCTTTGCCGGTGCTTCTATTCTTCACTCAATACTGAAGCATCGTATATTTTAAGATACTAAAATTCACTCATTTATTCAATTTTCCCTAACCTCCTGTAGATATTGAACTTCCCTACACGTGTCAGTGTATAAATGGTAGCGGAGGGGGTCAGTTGGAAACGACACATCCTCCTTATTACTGAAATATCCCTCTCATCACGTAGCCCTTTGACATAATGACCCCAACAAAAGCAGTGCACGCAACACACATTGGTACAGGTAAATTTTTTACTGCCCTCATTCCAATTTCTGCCACACAATCAAAACAAAAACCGCTGATGTAGTATTTGCTAAATAAACAGAGTATTTCTGAAAAGTAAATATTTTACTTGAAGACGTAAAACAAATACAACGAGTTTTCTGTAAGTCTGAAAATCTTCTACATTGAATTGATAGCAAATGGCGGAAAGGCAGTATGGCAGGCAGTCACGAGATGGCAGCACAGTCATTACCAGGTTCTTTGTTTCTACTGAAAAACAAGAAGCAATTCAGCTTATCCTACGTTCCAACTAACCACATTTCCCTATAATGTGTATATGTATGCGTATGTGTGTGCGCATGATGTTTGTATGAGTGTGCTTACGTGCATATTTGTGTCTGTCTTCGCGTGCCATCTTAGTGACACCGCATGTGGAGAAGTAATGTGCTTGTCACGCAGTATACACACACGCATGCACGCACGCACGCACACACACACACACACACATGTACATATTTTGTACTATATTTCATTCTTTTATTTTTTACTTGTTCCTGTCATTAGACTGGGGCCATGCAGGGGCAGCGCCTTGAACAATTTTTAGTTAAATGAATCCATCCCAACATTTATCTTAATATTTTTGAAGCCTGGTACTTATTCTATCGGCCCCTTTGCCGAACCGCTAAGTTACGGGGACATAAACACACTAACCTTGATTATCAAGTGGTAAGTGGGGGAGGGATACACAAGCACATACACACATACATACATTCACGATGAGCTTCTTTCAGTTTCCATCTACTTAATCCGCTCCCAAGGCTCTGGTCAGCCTGAGGCTTTAGAAGACACTTGCCCAATGTGACACGCTGTAGGACTGACCCTGGAACTATGTAGTTGGGAAGCAAACCTCTTACCACACAGCCATAATATATATACAATATTGATGCAGTATAAAATATATACATTTTATGTATATATATGCATGCATTTGTAGATGTATAAATCGGTATATGTATGCAAGTGCATATATATGGGTGTGTGTATGTATATATGTTGATGAGAGTGTATGTTCATATATAAATATATACAAGCCTGCATACATATTCTATTGTGCTATATATATTAATAATATAGGAGAAATGTTGTATGTATGTGTGTGTGCGCGCGCGCGCATTTATATGCATATATGCTATGACACACAGTACAATACATCTTTATAGTGTAAGGTTCATATACAAATACATATATAATAGTATCGTGTGTGTGTGTGTGTGTGTGTGTGCGTGCGCGTGCGCGCGATCAGGCGTGGCTGTGTGGTATGAAATTTGTTTCCCAATCACATGGTTCTAGGTTCATTCCCACTACCTGGCACCTTGGCCAAGTGTCTTCTATTTCCACTTTAGCAGAGCGTAATTTTGATCTATGGACCTCTGGGTTATGGGCCCAGCACGCTTCTACTGCGCCAATATGATATGATATAATACATAGATATAGATTATATTTATATCTATGTATGAATGCGTGTGTGTGTGTATGTACTTGATATACGATATATGAGTTATATACTTGATTGAATGTTCAAATGTTTTTAATAAATATCTACAGAGCAACTGATCATATAGGGTAAATCATTTCGTCCACTCACTGGCGATTCGTGTCATTAGCTGCAGTTGACGGTCTCCCACAACGAGGTTTACTTTCAATGGTGGCTTTTTCTTCATTCCACTTTATCAGTTTGTGCACATTGCTCATGTCAGTGAAGTCATCTTTTTAAATAAGGCGCAAACCTCTGTGAATGTCAAACAGTCTGCACCCCACCTACCAAGAATTTAATGATAGTACGTAGCTTCTACTTGGAACCCACTATTTGCCCGCAATGCAGAACTGGAATCGATACTTTAGAGGAAGAGTTACTCCAAAATACGCAAATTTATTTTCGGTCCAACACTCGTCCAACCTGTGCGTGCATAGATAACAAAGACAAATTCACATAGTTTATTTGAGAAAAGTCTTATTGTTCCGCTTACAGATTGTAATTGTAATGTGCATGTTAGCTGGTTGATTTCTTTTTTCTGAAACCATCAGCTTTTCTAGATTCTCACTCAGGCATTTACTTTCAAAAACAAGTCCATCAGTTATTATTGAAATAACTTTCTATTTATAATCTGGGTATAGGAGCTGAAGATTTCGCAGAAGTTGACTGTAGTTATCCCCTTTCTCTTTGATTTTCGAAGAGATATTCACATCAGCCAGGCAACTGGCCTCTGTGACAATACATATTTTTTCTTGTTTGTTCCAAACAACGATATCCTGTCTTTTGCATATGCATTTGGTAGAGGTATTGATGTGAATGTTCCACCAATATTCCTTGTGTTGATGTATATGCATATGTTCAATAACATGGGGGCGTCTCTTTTTTTTTTTTTGGCAGGCATTGTAAACTAAATGTTTTAGCGACAATGCTGTGCCGCATTGGTGTACCTTGATGTCAATTTTGAGCTGCTGCTGAATCACAGGTATGATGTCTTCCACAGAAATGTGACATAATCCTCATTTTCGATTACATCTTGGAGCTTCAAGGGATTCACAGTCTTTTTGGTTTGTTAGGTATTTTTTAGCAATCTCCTGTTCTTAGATTGCAAACGCATAGCCTTTGAAGAGTGATGTGAGGTAATAGTTACGAGTCCCAAAAAAAGGTGGCACTTCACGTTGGTATTGCTGTCATTTTCAAGTTGTCAGGAAGTATACCCATGCATAGTCATGATATATGTGGGTAGGTGTTAGAGAGTGTGTGTGTGAGAGAGAGACAGAGAGAGAGAGAGACAGAGACAGACAGACAGACAGACAGACAGAGTGTGTGTGTGTATGTATATATGTATGTACGTATGTTTGTATGTATGTATGTATGTATGCATGTGTGTGCGTGTATGTGCATGTATGTATGTATGCATGTATGTATGTATGTATGTATGCATGCATGTTTCCGTTTGTATATTTTTGAGATGAGGAATTTATTTGATATATACTGTTTATTTTAGTCGGACAGGTGTCTTCATCTTGATTGTTGCTTTCACTCCGTTTCGGTTGTTGTGCGCCCCAGCCTTCTTCAGGTGCCTTGTGTTGAACTCGGTTGTTGTATCGGAATTTCGAAACTAACTTTTCATTTGATTCACGGGGTACACTGTTCTCATTCCGCTCTTTGCGTTTCGTGACATTTCTTGCTTCAGTTGTTATTTATGAATTACCTTTATCTACTACGGGCTTAGCATAGTAGAAGAAGACGTTGGTTATTGCAGTACAGTCACCTAGAGGTTCTGAGTTCAATGCCAGGCAAGGCATTAAGGTAATTCACAAGCATGAACTGAAGCAAAAACATATCATGAAACGCAGCGAGCGGAATGACAACAGTGTGTCTCCGTAAATCAAATAAAGATTCGTTTCGTAATTCTCATAAAACAACCGAGTTCAACAGAAGACGTCTGAAGAAGGCTGGAGCGTCCAAGAGCTAAAACATAATGAAAGCAACAATCAAAATGGGGACACCAGTCTGATCAATATAAATCGTATACATGTTTGTATATAAATGTGTAGTGACGTCATATTGGCGCCAAAAGGCATAGGCGCCATTGCTGAATCATTAACCACGCATGCGTGGGTTTTCAACATCGAAGCGTTCCCGCTATTAGACTCTTTTTACCAAGCCTGACAGCGACCAAGCAAGACGTCTAAGCAAGCTCTCCCATTTGAGTGTGGTTGAACCAAGTTGTCTCTACAACGACACCAGCTCGAGGAACCGTATATCTACATTTCAGGCTACTCTAAAACCGGACGATTGGTAGCTGTTTTATTTTCCACCGTACAATAAATATTTGTTGTTGTTGATCAGTTTGGAGTTTCTGCGTTCAGTTCTCTTCCAATTTAATATAGGGAAGTTAGGTGTATATCTAAAGATATATAACCCACTCT
>NC_068988.1:80211953-80212780 GCF_001194135.2 Octopus bimaculoides
ATATATATATATATATATATATATATAATTTTCAGAATAAGAAGATTTATAAATAGAAGATCTTACAGCTGTTTTCAGGATATTTCATATATCCCTTCATCGGCGACGGTGTGAGAAAATGGTTAAGCAATAGTTATTTTAGATAAGATATGAAATAGAGATTGAAGTGGAGGAATGAAAATAGACGTGAGATATGTAGGGATATTGCATCTGTAGATCCATTATTTAGGCATAATGGTATACATATAAGATTCCAGTATCTTGTGAGTAAGTTCCAATAGTATTTAAAATTGGTCATTCCAAGTATAGAGTTTGTACACGATGTTATTGAATCGAGGGTTTTATTTAAAGAGTATGTGTATATCAATAAGAGTATATATATATGTATAATGGATCTACAGATGCAATATCCCAGCATATCTCACGTCTATTTTCATTCCTCCACTTCGCCCTCTATTTCATATCTTATCTAAAATAACTATTGCTTAACCATTTTCTTACACCGTCTCCGATGAAGGGATACAAAAAATATCCCGGAAACAGCTGTAAGACCTTCTATTTATAGATATTTTAAAATCTTTCACAGCCTTGGATTTTTATCTCATTCTGAAAATTTTTTTTTATATATACACATGCTGATATGACCTACGTTGGACTCCTCATTCGCATAATCACCGAACGTGGAGCTTAACTATAGCCTGTCCATAGCACTTATTCAGCATTACCTGATACCTTTGGGTCTTATTGACACCATTACTTCTCATAACCTCTCTCTCTCTCTCTCTCTCTCTCTTTATATATATATATATATATATATATATATATAC
>NC_068988.1:80215904-80217551 GCF_001194135.2 Octopus bimaculoides
GGTAGAAATATATAAAAAAGAAGTTGAAAAATGCACTGCGATTATGATTACCTGTCATTTATTTGTGTACATCAATAATATATAAGTGCGTGTGCGTGTGTATGTGTGTGTGTGTGTGTGAAAAGGGGGAGCGTCTGTCGCCAAAACTTCAAAGTTGGGTGACGTTTTCATGCTTGGATTTGTAAACTACGATAAGAATAACACTGGTCATCAAAGAATTTGTCCCAAGAAAAAGAATACCTGTAACTTGTATGTTTTTGCATTCAGAATTCAAAAATAGTGTCAAATTATCTGTGCTAAGTTCACACATTCCATTCACCTTCATAATGTCAAGAAACTGTATAAACATCGCATACAACTTTTGCTATTTTGGCGAAAAGTATCTATAAATTTTCATTAAAACAAAACACGTGGTGTGAAGAACCACAACAACATGCGGATGGACATAACACAATGTGCGGTTGTCATGGTAACAAGCTGTTAATGCCTCGCTGTCTATTGATTGGTTAGAATTACCCAAATTTCCCAACTTTAATTCTAAATAACATCAGATTCTTTAATTTACGAGATTAAGTAATTGGTTGATCGCAACCAAAATTCAGAGTTGCATTGATACACCAAAATTGAAAACAATCTGAGCAAAACTAAAGAGGGCTCATTTTGCGAATGAAAACGACTAGATCCATGCTATATTCCGTTTGGAACGTGGTAGAGTACAATATAAAGCTCATCTACCTTCAGAATTACTCCGTACTATCGGTGGTATTATTATATACTTCCAAGTTTAAGTTTGGACATTCATCGTGTGTGAACGTAAAATTGAAGAGATAAGAAGAAGGAGTACGGTTGGACATTTGTTTATTATTTGCTACAATTGTCTCGGCGCAACGTAGTACTTCAAGAATACAGGTATTTGATTATGCAACTGTTTATTTGCATAGTGAAATTTAATTGTGTTTCCTCAGAAAATATACGAGTGTTGTCTCCGTTAGTTTAAAATCGGCGACTTCACGACCATCTTTTCTGTTTGCCGTGGTTTAAATTGAGTTGTGGCTGAGAGACCCATGGTGTTTGCCGCGAAAGTGCATTTGTCGGACTGCTGTGAATAGTAATAGATGGTCCTGGCTGGCATTTAAGTGGGATTGGTCTTTTATTTGTTTGTTCTTCATGTTTAGCTACACATGTAGATCAGTCTAAGACCAGCGATATAAACAAATAAAAGACTAATCCCATTTAAATGCCAGCCAGTACCATCTACTACCATTCATAGCTGTCCGACAAACATGTTCTCACGGCAAACACCATGAGTCTATCAGCCACTACTAAATTCAAACCACGACGAACAGAGAAGATGGCCTTGAGGTTGACGATTTTAAACTAACGGAGACAACACTCATATATCGCCAAAGGAAACACAACTAGCTCTCATTATGCAAACAAACAGCTGCATAATCAAATACCTGTATTCTTGGAGAACTATGTTGTGTCGGAAACAATTATAGTGAATAATAAATAAATATCCTCCTGTTCTCCTTCTTCACTCCAATTTCTTCAATTTTACACACACACACATATATATCACACATACATACATACACACACACACAAACACACACACACACACACACATACGTGTATATATATATA
>NC_068988.1:80218204-80220339 GCF_001194135.2 Octopus bimaculoides
TATATATATATATATATATATATATATATATATATATATATTCTTTTCTTTTACTTGTTTCAGTCATTAGACTGCAGTTATGCTGGGACACCGCCTTGAAGTGCATGCACACGTGTGTGTATGTGCGCATATTACACATTTACTTTTTAGACGAATATTTATTAACCTGCACTCATAAGCACACACACATAAATCTATGCGTACATACCTAAGTATGTTAACTTCTGTTAAATTTTAAATGTTATACCTTATTTGAAAGTAAAATACTCAGACTGAAAAGAAATCTCATAGTTTCACATGTAAAGAACTCTATTTCTGGAAAAAAAATATGTTTGATATATTTGTAGCAGAGCAAAATTATTTTGTTTTTAAAAAGCTCTTATGAAAAAATTATATGGTGTAAGGGCAAACTATTTTTAACTAACATCTTCTTGGACTATATCTTTCATACTATTAAATTACTTTAATAACATCTTCTTACACTATATCTGTCATAATATTCTTTTCTACTCTAAACACAAGGCCCAAAATTTTGGGGAGGGGACAGCTGATTAGATCGATCCCCAGTACACAACTGGTATTTAATTTATCGACCCCAAAAGGGTGAAAGGCAAAGTCGACCTCAGCGGAATTTGAACTCAGAACGTAAAGACAGACGAAACACTGCTAAGCATTTCACCTGGCGGACTAATATCTGTCATAATATTAAATTGCTTTATAGCATCAATAGATTTCAATTGACATTTTCTTTCCTTCATTTTTTCATTCTTTCCTCCCTTGTTTCTCCAATTCTGCCCAGTTATGGGTGGTACCAACATGTTGCGAATTTTTTCCTAGTTTTGAAGGTGTTATGTTATTAAAAGACCCCTTCTTTTTAAGGACTAGATGTCAGACTCTTGTAGGTTTTGTCATAGAAAGACATAGATTCAGTACAAGAAGCAAACAAAACAACTAGCTGCTTTTAGTGCTGGACCATGTTCTGGCACATTCTGCCAGTTGTTAATTATAATTTTTAAAATTTAGTTTGATTGATAATACAACAAATTCAATTGAAATATGTTTATTGTCAAATATTTCTAAAAAAAAAAAAAAAGGCACAAAAGATGAATTCTAATGTTTTCTGATCTAAATTACTGTTTTCATATATATGGCAAATATATGATAAATATGTGTAAAATATATATGTATGGCAAATATGCCACTTCCGGCTGATTATGTATTAGGCTCGTTAACACAGTCATACTTTATTGGTTAGTAATCAAAGAGGAATGGTTAACATAGCCTTGGTTGGTTAAAAGTCACAAATCGTTGGTTAACATAGCCACAATTGGTTGGTTAATAGTCACAAATCGTTGGTTAACATAGCCACAACAAAAAGTTGTTATGAACAATAGTATTACATTGTTTTTGGTTTTTTTTTCTATCAATATTTGGCAAAATTTTAATTTGAGAGTTGCTGCAGAATAAGCAAAAATTTCATGGTTCAAGTAAACAAACAACTCATCTTCGGCTCATCTGCTTCCGTGTAACTGTTCAGGGTTCCTTCTCCACAAATCTTTAACACTGCATGATGAACTCTAAAAAGAAAACAAAACTAGGTATTTAAAATGTAGTTTTGGCACTTTTAGCTTGAGGGTTCCATTTCACAACAAGATACAAGTAAAATTATTTATTTTTACATGATTTTTAAAATACACAAAAATATGAACCTCAGGCTAGCTAATTTGAAGCAATACTAAGATTTTGAGTTTTATCTTCCAGTATCACATTTAAATATATGTGCCTTGAAACTCAAAATTATTATTGTGAGTTCTTGATCTATAAATATCATATCATACATGTCATCTACTTCTTAAATAACATAAGCTGCAGTAGTAACAAAATTCCACTTTTTACACTTTTCTACAGTCAGATGTCCTTTCAAAATGAGGTAAAATTTCCCCTCAAAGAACAAGGGGACATATTTTCATAGAAAATTGGAAAAAAATAACATCACTTATATAAAGGAAGTGCTTGCTTATAACTAATACATGACATTCAAACAAAAGAATACAATCACATCCACACACACATATGCATGTCACACAGATTCACATATATATATATATATATATATATATATATATATATATATA
>NC_068988.1:80220567-80233397 GCF_001194135.2 Octopus bimaculoides
ATATATATATATATATATATATATATATATATATATATATATATAGATAGATAGATAGATAGATAGATAGATAGATAGATAGATAGATAGATAGATAGATATACATATTCACATATATATACATATAATATATACATACACACACACATATCATCATCATCATCATCATCATCATTATTTAATGCCAATTGGCATGGGTTGGATGGTTTGACAGGGCTAGCACACTGGAAGGCGGCACCAGACTCCAGCCTGATTTGGCATGGTTTTCTATGGCTGGATGGCCTTCCTAACACCAACCACTCCAAGAGTGTAATGAGTGCTTTTATGTGCCATTTGCATGACACCAGGGTACTTTTACATGCCACCAGTATGGGTGCCATATTGCGTGACACTGGTATCTGCCATGACTGCAATTTTGCTCAGCTTGATGGATCTTATTCTCAAGCACAACATAATGCCAAAGGTCTCAGTCATTGCCTTTGTGAGGCCCAACACTCAAAAGAAACTCAGTCACTTTGCTTTCATGAGGCCCAATGCTCAAAAGGTACTCAGCCACTTTGTCTCTGTGAGGTCCAATGATTGAAAGGTGTTCTTTACATGCCACCAGCATGGATACACTTGGCTTGATGGGTCCTCTCAAGCACAGCACATCACCAAATGTCTCGATCACTAGTCATTGCCTCTGTGAGGTTCAAAGTTCGATCAGAAAAAGTTCTCTGTATAAGGCCTGTACAGCCCTTATTAACCATTCGTTAATCCCCAGTTTCTGCATCGCCCACCAGATAAGGGATTGGAGGACCCTGTCAAAGGCTTTCTCCAAGTCTACAAAAGCCAAGTACAGAGGTTTATCTTTGGCTAGGTATTTCTCCTGCAGTTGCCATACCAGGAATATGGTATCAATGGTGCTTCTACCTGGCACAAAACCGAACTGCATCTCATCTAAGCAGACTCTCTCCCTAATTAGTTGGGCTATGACCCTCTCCGTGACCTTCATCACCTGGTCCAGCAGTTTGATACCCCTGCAGTTATTTCTATTTAAAGCGTCACCATTACCTTTGTTTTTTGCTAAGTTAACTTTAAGGCCCTTTGATTCTAGACCATGCTCCCATACCTGGAACTTTTTCTCAAGTTCAGGTTGTAATTCAGCTATAAGAGCAAGGTTATCACCAAAGAGGAGCTTCCAGGGGCATCCTTTCTTGAATTCCTCTGTTATTGCCTGGAGGACTATGATGAACAAGAGGGGGCTGAGTACTGATCCTTGGTGAATCCCTGCTTATACCCTGAAATCTTCGTAGTTATTGCCAACCCTCACCTTACTGGTAGCAATATATATATATATATATATATATATATATATATGATAGATCGCTGACCACAACATTCAAACTTTTTTTCTCCATGATTTTCTCCTTGTTTTCTCCTTATTCTTTCTGTTGAAGAGCGTAGCTCGAAACGTTAAAGACTTTCTCTATTCCCGAGCGTTAAACTAATACATCCTTTTGTTGTTTACACCACCTGTCCTTCTCTGTTGTTGTTTTTTTCGTAAATTCTCCCATATATATATATATATATATATATATATATATATATATATATATATATATATATATATATATATATATATATATATATACGCATACAAACACACACACATGCATATGCATATATATACACACACACACTGTATATATATTCATGCACATACAAATGCACGCACACGCACACACATACACAAATACACACACACACACTCACACAAATACACACACACACACTCACACACCCTCACGCACACACACACACACACATATATATACCCATTTCTGAGGATTAGAATAATAAGGGAGTGTCTAAGTCAATACAGAAGAAATCATAAGAGGCTTTATTTGGAGGACACTGGTTTTCTGACTCTTCAATTTCTTTGTGGATACAACTGAATATTTATTATATGCACCCATACAATAATTATCATTAATTAGACATACATAGAGATTTTTTGCATACAGTCATACAATGATAACTATTTATCACATGAACTCATACCACAGTTATGGTTAATTAGATGTAAATATTTATCACATGCACTCATACAGTAATTATAGTTAATTAGATATAAATATTTATCACATGCACTCATTGTTAATTAGATATAAACATTTATCACATGAGCTTAAACAACAGTAATTAGATATAATTAGCTATTACATGCACTCAGACAATAATTATCATCATTTAAATGACTGCATTGATTTGGTTATATGATGCATGTGAACATGGATGGTTGTATAAAAAAGTGCCAATCATTTACAGTAGACAGAAAAAGGAAACCCAGGAAGATGTGGAATAAGGTGGTAAAGGTTGATCTCAGGACATTGAGCCTCGGAGGAAATAATAAAGGACCAAGGTAACTGTGTACGCAGTTCTTGAGAACCGCTCAGCTATACTAGCACAGCTTGACTGAAGTTCTGATAACATAATGCAAAAACATTCAAATGAGGTTGTGAAAGTTTGTGTATGTACACTATGTACTGGTCTGGTCACCTAGTAACTTTGTCAAATCTACAACTGCCTTTTTTTCTTCCCTCTTGCCCCACTCAGTCAATGGGTCCCTTCACAGAACCAATCATCATCATCCATCCCATCCATATTTACCATCACCCACCACACTCTTGTTTTAATTATCTCTCACTCTACACTCCCACTCTTGCAACTGTTAACCCCCACCTTTTATCTCATTGTTCAATCCCCATCACTCTTCTACCTACTGTATTATTCTGCTGATCTAAGTAATTAAATTAGAACCAGTTATTACAAATCATTTATCACCATTTCTGTGCTGCCAGTCATCACTCCTCCTCTGTTGAGTTACTCCCAATTGACAGCCATCCATCAATTTTGTGTTCTCTCCATTCATACTTACCATCAATCAACTTCCCACTCTGTTCATCATTCACACCATTCCTATCCTATATACATCTAACCAGCAACATCCCATGCTTATATCCATCTCTCACTTTCCCTTCACATTCTTGCAGCTTTATCAACCTCTGCTGATTCTCCTGTATCCATACTCTCTTCTAATCATATTCTTGGACATGTCACATTGAGGGGGTATAATCTGGCACATTGTCACTTTTACATTTACTGCTCTTTGTAGCACCATTCCAAACACTCTCACCCACTCATGCAAAATACAAAGTAGTCATGCATCTCCTCCCCAACAAACCTGCCACAATTCCTTCCATCATACTTTGACTTTCAGCTCCTCAAATAAAACAATTGCTTTATTCTCTATTCTCCCTCTTTGGCAAGGATTGTCTTGCAAGTTACAAAGCAACCTCATTAGAGCGATGGCATGAAAAACCAGAACACTTATAAAGCGGTGAGGAATAGATACCTCACAACTAAAATAACTGAGTTATGCAAAATAAAGTGTCCTGCTCAGAAACAATGAAATGACTGCTACAGGTTTCACCTCACTGCCATTATGGTTAATGGTCTACCTCCTTATATCAATTTCAAATTTTGGCACAAGGCCAGCAGTTTCAGGGGAGGGGACAAGTTGATTACATCGACCCAAGGGTTCAACTGCTACTTATTTTATCAACCCCAAAAGGGAGGAAAGGCAAAGTGAACCTCAGTGGAAATTGAACTCAGAACATAAAGACAGATAAAATGCCACAAAGCATTTTGCCTAGCTTGCTAATGATTCTACCAGCTCACTGCCTTTCTACCTCCTTATATTCTCAACTGTTTTGCCTCTACAAATGAATTATACAAAACAATCCACTCAACTTGCTAAAAGTAACAGCCAGCTCTCCTATGAATCATATTCTACCATCTTGAAAATAGAAAGAATTATTTGTTATATGGTCTAAGTCAGTCCTTCTCAAACTATCTGATGTGGGGTACAGGCAGTTTTTTTTTCCAGTGTGTCAGCAGGGACCGGTAATATTTCTTAGTAATATTAATTCATACCAGAAACAATATATATAATGAATACAATAAAAGTTGGCAATTTTTTGTCCTTTTATATTTATTTTGTAAACAAATAATACAATATTACATAAGCATTTTATAAGCATTTCATAAGCTATTTATAATGTTTCTTTCTTTTCTGGAAACTCACCGCATACTGGCAGCTGATGGCTCACAGACCAGCACCAGTCCTCGGACCACCACTTTTAGTAGCACTGGTCTAAGTAATGTAGGATAGTCATGGCTGGAAACCTTTGATTAATAGGTCTGGTGGATCAGTGCTCACTGGGGCCAAACAATGACTGAAATACGATGAGCCTACAAGGGTTCTTCTACATATCTGCTTGACTTACAAGAAATAGCAACTGAATCTCCTTCAGAACACACACTGACATCTTGAGAAAGAAAAGCATACCTTAGATAATGTGGTCCCTAAAAAAAATTTAATGATCACAGCTTGATTGCCTTTGATTGTAGGCCTTCTTGACTCAATCAGAGCTGACTTGGAACTTCACAACAACAGTTAGTCACACACATAATTAATATGGAAACTGTTCAACTGTACCTGAATTCTAAATCTAAGGGAGGGTTAGGTTCATTGTCCACATTCCAGATTGATAAAGAACGAGTGTCAGCTTTAGCTTTTTTCTTCTTCTTGTTTGTTGACCCCTTACGACTTGCACTTGTAGAACTACTGTCTCCTGAGTCAGAACCCTGTATGGAACAAGAAAAATATTTCATTACTAACAGAAGAAAAAAATAATTTCTATTTTTAAGGAATTTTGCTCCTGTATTTTCCTGTAATAAAGGATGAAAGTTTGTTTCTCATTTACTTATGAAAGCTGAAGAATAATTTGAAGATTACTTCATTTTGTATTCTCTAAATTGCAAAAGTTTAGTATACTTTCTTCTTTAAGCATATGGAGGTTGGTTGTAGTTTATTTAATCAACACTAATAATATGTTACTGATACCTGTGTAAGCAACTCTGAAGGGATAAAAGATTTAGTTAACACTGGCAAAACTTGAACCAATAAAGCAAAACTGAACTAGCTCCACCTCCATCACCTTCAATGTGAGTTTAATATGGTAATCAGTTGCTGTTGTTGTTGTTGTTGTTGTTATTATTATTATTATTATTAAGGCGGCAATCTGGTAGAATCATTAGCACACTAGACGAAATGTTTAGTGGTATTTTGCTTGTTGATACATTCTGAGTTCAAATTCTGCTGCAATCAACTTTGCCTTTCATCCTTTTGAGGCAATACACTGGGTGAAACACTGAGGGTGGGGGTGGGGGTCGATCTAATCGACTTGTCCCCTTCCCCAAAGTGGCTCCCCTTGTGGCAAAGCTTGAAACCATTATTATTATTGTTGTTATTTTTATTAAAGTGGTGAGCTGGCAGAATTGTTAGCGTGCTGGATGAAATGCTGATCAGCATTTCGCCTGTCACAACATTCTGAGTACAAATTCTGCTGAGGTCAACCTTGCCTTTCATCCTTTCGGGGTAAATAAAATAAGTACCAGTTGAACACTGGGGTTGATGTAATTACCTTAATGCCCTCCCTCAAGCTGCCCTTGTGGCAAAATTTGAAATTATTATTATTATTATTATTATTATTATTATTATTATTATTATTATTATTATTAGGATTATGATTATTGTTGTTGTTGTGTTTAATAATGATGTTTTACACAGAGCGAGAGGTGTGGGACATAAAGCATATCTAGGTGAATTGATTGATTACAAGGCAACCAGTTGAGAGGTAAATTGCTCTTTGAAATTTTTGTTGTTTTCATGATAAAGATACTAAAGTTTCAAGAGCCAAGCTCAACCTAGTTCTAAATAGGTACCATAAGTGATACAACTTATAAGTATAAACTACAGTACTGTATAAATCCAGTACTGTGTTATTTATTGACTTGTGGTGTTGAGTTCAATGCCACTACAAGTAAAACTGAAAAAACTACCTGCAGAGACCAACATCCTACCCAAAAGTTAAAATATATTGGGTCATCCCATAAATAATGCAGTTTTTATACTTCCTTTATTTTTCAAAATTAAGATAAACAAAGTTCATTTTTAACCTAAAATATAGTTTCCTTCATTTTCTACAATGCTCTTCCATCTATCTGCTAGACTTGTAAGGCCTCTCTGACAAAATTCATTTGACCATGATGAAAAATATTCTTCCACTATTCTTCTGACCTCGTCTACAGAATTCATATTTTTTCAGTCCAAATAATTTTGAAGATTGCAGAATAAATAATAATCAGATGGGGCAATGTCTGGTGTATATGGTGGTTGGGGCATCGTTTCCCATTCAAACTGCTCCAGCCTTTGGAATATCATCCTTGTTGTATGTGGTCAAGCATTATCCTGATGGTAGAACACCTTTCATCTTGAAACCAAAGATGGTCATTTTTCTTCTAGCGCTGACTTAAGCCACTCAAGCTGCTCACAGAGATCTCGTTTGTTATCGTTTTGTTTGGGTTAAAAAGTTCAAAGTGAACTAAACCTTTCATATCCCACCAAACAGATAACAACACCTTACATGGGTGAAGACCTTCTTTAGCCTGGGGTGCCAGTGTTTCTCCTTTCCCTACTCACTGTCTTTGGTGCTTGATATTTTTATAGAGAACCCATTTGTAACTAGTCACTATTTGATCTGAAAAAGTTTCATTTGTGAGACGTGACAGCAAAGAAGAGCACACATTCACTCTCTGTGTGCAAACTCAGAAAGTTTGTAAGAAATCCACTGACCCAATTTGCTCACTTTTCCAATGGCACATAGGTGTCAATGAATGGGTGAACAAACAAATCCAAGCTTCCCTGCTAGTTCTTCAACAGTTACAATGGGATTTTGTTCCACCATGGTTTGTAGGATATCCTCATCAAGCTCTACAGATCTTCCAGGACAAGGCTCGTCTTCTAGGCTGTAGTTTCCGGCTCGGAATTTCTGGAACCACTGTTGACACTGGCTTACGCTTGTTGTCCAATCCCCATATACTGCATTAATATTCTTTGCACTTTCCATTGCATTGTTGCATTATTGAACTCATAAAACAAAATATGCTGAATATGCTCCTTTGTCACTTCCATTATAGCTTTGAAAATATAACTGTTAAAATTGAACTGCACTCTTCAAAACTTACACTAAGAATAAGGACAAAGTAAAATTACTACTTGCTTTTATAGCAAGTTAATGCAGGTAGTTTATCCTGTCCCCTTCTGACTTTTAGTTCATGCAAGTGTAAAAACTGCATAGTTTATGGGATGGCCCAAAAAGTTTCCTGTTTGCTTAATGCTCAGATACCAGAAACCTGTAGCCTGTCAGGAAAAATGATTAATTAGATCTTAAATAGATATAAGGCAATCATATATATAAATATACAGATAAATTTGAAATAGGATGTTGTGATATTTCTCTGGCACATTACAATTATAAAGTGATACTGTTTCTGCAGAAACTCAAAAAAGGAATAACTGCTTGATTCACATACAACTCAGATCTGAACCATGATATGAAATACATGTTTCTGTATCCAGGATATATAAAGTAATACACAAACTGACAAATATCCAATATATACCTAAATAGTGCCTTATCCCAGCTCTATGACATTTTTTAGCAGATATAACTTATTTATCAACACCAAATTATTAGCTCTTAATAGACACCAAAGTATCATTTTGCTTATTGTCATCAAAATATACTTAATTAATATAACCAAACTATTAGACTATTTATCTAAATTGCTGCATTAGTGTATTTAGTAGACCACTGTATAAGTATGTTTAATTAGATCATTGTATTAGTGCATTTAATTAGACCACTGTAGTTGTGTATTTAATTGGTGTTTTATTTGTGTTTTAATTTGTACCACTGTGTTAGTATATTTAATTAGACCACTGTATTAATATTTTAATTGGATCACTGTACTAATATTTTAATTGGCCCACTGAATTAATATTTTAATTGGACCGCTGTATTAATATATTCATCCAGACTAAAGGTAAAGTGCTAACAGAATCGTTAGTGCAAGGGAAAATGTTTAGCAGCATTTTGTCCGTCTTCACATTTTGAGTTCAAACGCCATCAAGGCTGACATTACCTTTCATCTCTTTGAGGTCAATAAAATAAGTACCAGTTGAGCACTAGGGCCGATTTGATTGACCTGGTCCTGCCTCTGAAATTGATGGCCTTGTGCCAAAATTTGAAACCAATATATATATTCACACTACTCTATTAGTATATTTAATTAGACCTCTGAATTAATATGTTTAATTAGGGGCACTGTATTAGTATATTTAATTAGACTATTGTATTACTATATTTAATTAGGCCACGATTTTAATTAACCCATTGTATTAATATGTTTATCTAGACCACTGTATTTGTATTTCTAATTAGACAACTGTATTAATATATCTATCTAGACCACTGGTTTGTTTATTTATCTAACCAAAAGCAATGATAGTCTCATGCAAAAGGGATTCAGTCAGACATATATATCTGTATGATGCTTCATACTCAGCAATTATTGTGGATAGATTGTAATCACTGTTAATTAGAAATAACTGATAATGTATAGAGTGATGTGTTTCGTTTCTCTATTCATGATATTATTATGGTGCTACAGCATGGCCACAGCCTTTGGGCTGAAATGTATAAAAGAATAAAAGAATAATACCTTAACAGAATCATCCTTGGTTTCTGACTGCATGGGAAGCACTGGGGAACTACGGCCTTTGTCATCAGTGATTTGTGGATATGGAGTGATTCGTACCTGCCGTACTTTATAGCATGTTACAAATGGAAGGTCAAACTAGAAAAAGAAACAAAATTAAAAATAAATATTAAATTAATAATTAATGTATATTGTTTTTGTTGAGGAATTCCAGAAGGAGCTTTGTGAGACCACTACTGAGACACTTCCGAAAAAGAAAAGTCGTTGGAAAACAGATTTTAGCAGCGACTCCATCTGAGAATATCTGAAGAAGGAATTGTATTCTGAAATATCTTCGGACTATAAATAACTAAATTACAACAAGTATATAGTCCATTTTTTGTATTATAGTGCATTGTTGTACCATTCAAAACTTTTCATTGGTTGATAATAAATATAATAATAATATGTAATAATGAAAATATTGTAGACAGTGCTCAGATGTACTACAACTGATCAGAAAAAGTAACCAAAAGTGCATGAACAATAAATAGAATATGCACAGGAAGTGAGCAGTGAATGAGTCGTTTAAAAAAAATGTTTCCGAAAGCCATGGATGCTGTGATGTTTTTTGATTTTGTAAGCATGGACATGAGTGTTAGACATATAGTTTTCAAAAAGGTGCCTGAGAATGTTGTTGGAAAAATGGTGGCTAATCTATTAAGTCAAAACTATTTATTTTGCAGTTGTTTATCTTCTACATGACTGCCCTTGCTGAGGTATGTAGGACTGTACGCATCAATAACAAAAGGCATTATGTCCTTATTTATGATGGTATGGTGTGATTTGAGGAAGATTTGTCTACTTTTTCTAACTGGTCAAGCAACCATGATGAGACTTCCTTGTTGGCTCATCAAGAAACATACTTTATGAGTTGTGTGATGTGAATTGTGGTGTAATGTTTCCATCTCCTTTTTGTAAGAAGTTTCTAGTTTAATTAACAATATTTCAACATTGTCTTACAACAACCCTAAACTTTGTGACATGATGGATTAATTCTAATAACTGATTACTGATTTAGTGGTGAATAAAATACCAGAGCCTGTTGTGGATAGATAACATGTGTGAGAATTTCACACAATATGAGAATTTCAGTAAAATACCACATGTTAACAAATGAATCCTAAATGTTCATCATGTCTTCATATATGAATTGATAAAGCAAAACTAAATAAGATCCTCATTAAATGTTTACACATCTATTTTTATAATAATTAATCTATCATACAGCAAATAGTAATAATTTGAAACTAAACCTGTCACAAACTAAAGTGGTGTTCTTATGTGAATTACTTGACCTGCTAGAAATAGCAACCAAATCTCCCTCAAATCACATCCTATTTCAAATAATAGAAAACATTGAGTAATGTAGTCCTGATTACAATGCATCAAGAAAAAAAAAACAGAATGATAATAAGTGATTGTGGCCTAATATGAAGCAACAATAACATCTAGACATATCTAACAAAGGAAATCATCATCTAATTATATTTTATAATAATAAATTAACTTATAGTAATTAGACTAAAATATAATTTTAAAATAATTAAACTAAAATGTAACTCATACATTCTAGAGTAACCAATCACCACTAGTTATTAATGTGAAACAGTTGAAAACAGGGGAATATCAGGTGAAAGCATTTGAATACCACATAGACGGATAAGCTCTAGTTTACTTTTTATTATTTCAGTCAACTAAATATATTAAATGTCATCTGTGTCTTTCTGTAGCACAGCTGAGGGAGGACATTTATAAAGAAAGTGTGAATATTATGATCAAGAAATATTTTTTAGTACTTGATCAACATCAGATGATCTCTCTCTCTCTCTCTCTCTCTCGCATACACGCACGCGCACACACACACACACACACACACACACACACACACACACACACACACACACACACACACACACACACACACACGAACATACAAGATTTAGATTTACAAAAGGGAAGAAATTAGAAGCAAGAAGGCTTTCCTAGAGTTACTTAATCATATTTTATTTTCTCACAACTGTGAGTTCAAGTGACACTCACTGAAAAAGGGATTGCAAAAGCTTAAAGAGACTGAACTGCATATGCACCTGGTCTTTTGATGTGGTATGACGTTTGAGGAAATGTAGAAATTCTGAGCGTTCTGTGTTATGCACCAATGATAAATGCATCGATCCATCTGCCAAATGAGTAAACTTACTGAGACCTTCCGGAGCAAAACTACACAAACCAGGAATTGTAAAGATTCCAACATTCATGAAATACTGAGGAGGGCCAACTTTCCATTCAGAACTCAAAGCAGAATCTACAATTAGAAAACAGTTTTATAATAAAAAAAATAATCATTACAATTTCAATTAAGCTAAATAGGTTTTTGATAGAGAATAAAATGCAGGCATTGGCTTTTCCATGAGATAGTGCAGCTGAACACTGGCGCACATACGTGTGCACATGCACCCATCCACTCCAACACACACACACACACACAAACATGTGTGTGTGTGTGTGTGTGTGTGTGTGTATATATATGTGGCCGTTGCCAGTACCGCCTGACTGGCCTTCGTGCGGGTGACACGTAAAAGCACCCACTATATGCATGAGAATACATACATAAAGCAAAACGTATAAATCTACACACATACATACATACATACATACAAACATACATACATACATACATGCATACCAAAATACCCTGTGGTTGATATTGAAATTCCAATGAAGAAGCCTTGAATCCAAACTAGAAACTGACTCTTTTTCTATTAGCTAGAAATCTTGAAATAAAACTGAACAATGACATACATACATACATACATACATACATACATACATGCATACATACATATGTATGTAAATATATTAGTTTGCTTTGAACCTACCTGCATATGTTTGCTGAGTTTCTTGTAAACCACTTTCATCTAATTTTTCAGGAACCCGACAAACTGTACACCTAAAGGTAAATACAAGAGAGGGACTCAGTTTTTCACAATTTTATAAACAACCTCTTACATTTTTGCATAATCCCTACTTACATTCTACAACCCTGGTTGCTTTTTTAAGACTAAAATATTATCACAAACCTAATACAACTTCCATAGTAGAATTGAATTAGTTGAACTTATTATGTCTTTGTACAGTATAAGTAAAAGATTATAAATATACTAATCAAAAGAATCTGTTTGTTGTTAAACCACTAACAAAAGAACTTGGTTAAGTGTAAAAGTTGAGTCATTTTTTAAAAAATATTTGGTCATTTTAAAAGAAATTCAACTCATAATTAGGTCATAGTGTCCTTGACACAAGAAAATATGTTCATTAGAATTTTTGTCATTTTAGAGAAAGGAAACAAAAAGCAGCAACTATTTGTGGCGTCATAGAAATGGAGATATAATTTCAATTGATTAAGAATTAATCTCAAAATTATTTCACATACTCAGAGAATGTCTGGTCTTAGTTTTCAGTCAAGAGACAAATGGACAACTTTTTGACATGCTTCAACCTATTGCTGACCTCATCAGCAATATACATACATACATACATCATATACAGCAAAAGGTTCCTGGACTAGTTCTGTAGCATGTCAACAGATGGCAGCACATAGTTGCATGCACAGTGAGGACTAGCAGTGACCTTCATGAGGCAGTGTGCTGAGTGGCATCACTGCTTTTACTTCGTAAGTTGCGAAATTTGTGTTTTGTGATCACATGTATGCTGTGCTCAGTGGTTTTGTTATGGACAGGAAGTTGAAACAAAGAGCCAACGCGAAATTATGTATTAAACTTGGGACGTCTACTACAGAGACATTGAGCATGCTTTGGCAAGCCTACAGTGATGAGGCCATATGCAATGTTTCGAATGGCATGGGCGCTTCAAAAGCAGTAGAGCATCCCTGGAAGTAAACACAGTGATGTCAGCCAGCACACTGCCTCATGAAGGTGTCTGCTAGTTCTCACTGTGCATGCAACTATGTGCTGTTATCCCTGGAAATGTGGAGAAAATTCATCAGCTTGTACATGAAAATCGTCGAAGGACAATCAACGACATTGCTGATGTTATTGGTTTGTCGTATGGGTCCGTGCAGGTAATCCTGATGTCGCATCGAACATGCGGCGTGTCTCTGC
>NC_068988.1:80233407-80243736 GCF_001194135.2 Octopus bimaculoides
GAAGACGGCTCATTAGAGCCGAAGGTTAATCAAGAGCATGCTCATTGTTTTATTTTTTTGTTTTTGTCTTTTTAACATCTGCGGTATTGTGCATCGAGAATTCGACTCCCAGGACCAGACCGTCAATCAAGAGTCCTACTGTGTCGTTTTGAAGCATTTGAGGGAGGACATTCGGTGGAAACGACCGTATTTGTGGAGCGCGAATAATTGAATGCTTCACGACGACAATGCACCCTGTCACCGAGCTCTCCTCCCTCGTGAGTTTTTTTGCCAAAAGCAACATGGTATCGCTTCCACACCAGCCCTATTCGCCAGATTTAGCACCCGAAGATTTCCATCTCTTCCCCAATATGAAAATGCAGCTCAAAGGCTGCCGTTTTAAGACTGTTGTTGAGGTCTAAGAGAGCGAATCACAGAAGGTCCTCGACTCGCTTACGAAAAACATTTTCCAGGCCGGATTGCAAAAGTGGGAGGAACGCTGGGACCGGTGTATTGCTGCGCAAGGTAACTATTTCGAAGGAGATTATGTTAAATCTTCAGTAAATAAGTTATATTTTTAGTGAACATATCTAGTCCGTCGGTCTTTTGGATACCACATCGTAAGTTACACCAAACTGTCTGATCAGAAGGCAAGCATGGTATTATATGAAACAAATTGAATTGTCTCTCCTCCTTCTTTAAAAGATGCTTACAATTGATGTAGGTTTTTGTTTCATTTCTCCAACTAAATGGGAAAATTCAATTAACTTTTTAAAAAAAGGAAATTGCGTGCGATATCCTGTACATCATATATATATATAAAAACAGTCTACAAACAAATGGACGAATTTTGTTTATATTTTATAAACTGTACTATTCCTCTATTCATAGTACAAAATAAAATATTTACAAAGATTTAGGACGGTAACAGTATGTTTAGTAAAATAGAATTAATGTTAGAAAATGTTCGTGGAATAATGGAACCATCTTACTAGATTTCATCGTCATGCTATCAGTTAGCGGTTAAAGGGAAACAACTCATAAAAAATACTCAGTTATTTCCCATACATTTTAGTAACAAATTCTGTTATTCAGTATGTAGTTATTAACTTCATAGAATTTTTTTTTTTACAGTACGTAAAAGACGAAGCGGGAAAGTAACTAATTTCGTCGAATCGACACCATACCACCCTACTTCCAGCAAATATGGTGGATTGGAAAAAGCTGTAAATAGAGGTGTAGGAAAACCACAAATACTGGTTTAGTAAAATGAAAGGAGGAAAATAGTGGAAAATATTTATGTTTACTTGATCAGAGAAGATCGACATTTAATCAGTCCAGTATATCGTAAGTTCTTGACTTTGAAGTAAAGAAGTCTTATTACTCTAGTTCTTCCTCGAATGTTTGGTCAATGTCAGACTTTTTATCCAGAGTCCCGCGACCAGGCTGCTTTGACCAAACGGTTTGGGGAGTCCATAAGTGCTCGTCTCTATCTCTTTCCTGTTTTCTTTCGTCCATCTACGCTTGCTCCCCTTTAGTAGGCAACATTCTTTCCTTTCTAGCTGGAAGATGGATGAAGCTCTGTTACAGTGGAGAGACCTGGGTTTGTCAGTTCCTAATACAGATCAATATGATCAATTTGCAAGGAGTCGCCGACTAATGCAAAATTCTCGGTGTCTAGATTGATGCCCTGCTTGTGGCTAACACTCGTAGTCTATTCAGTCTAGATGAGCTCCGCATCTCCATCGCACATGGGAACTGACGTATGTAGGGGACTGAAATGTCACTATGGTAGACCTGTAGTGGATCTTGCATGCATAAAGTGGATTCGATCCACCATAGCCAAATTTAAATTAACACTGCAACAGAACTTTTCCCACGGTGGAACAATGGTTTTTCTCTGACAGCAGTCTTACATCTTCCAGATGCCTTTAGCTAGGCCGAAATAATGTCTTCATCACTTGACCCTTTCTAACCTCTTCTACTTCACCAAAAGCTAGAATAGAGATAACAAGACCACCAACTAGATCTATTGTTCTCAATGATATGTCTATCCTTCTAGATAGTTATAAAAGCAAGAAAACCCTAAACAAAAACCAATTAGTCACCAGTCGGTGACGACTCAACGTGTTGTCACACTTTGACAACGAAGTCTGCTGACCAGCTAGAGCTTGGTCAGAGGGAGAAATGAAGTTTACTGTCAGCAACTGTGAGACAACGTCCCATACCCTACAACTCTCACTAGCTCTAATTCTATTCTCTTACCACATCATTCTATCTCTCTCTGTAATTACTACTAAACAATGGAGAGGACACAAACACAAACTTTCTTTCGCATGCTTTTGGACTTATCATAACCTGCCTGTCGAGGCAAGGTATTGTAAAGTAACGGTAAATAAATACTTCCTTAAAACTCCTGCAACAGGTCGTCATAACAACAAATTTTTATCATCCCAACTACTGACTCCGACATATATTATTGTGTACCTAATCAATCTTACCCGTTACAATCGGTAACTACACAAACATATTATTGTTACAGACACCTCGACTCATCAGGCCTTCCACGGTTTGTCTTGCCGTATAAATGCTGATCGTTTCTCTCGTTACACCGAGCTAAACTTGATCATTAAGCAGTCCCTAACTCGTGTTAATATCCTTGCAGTTCTGGAGCCGGTGGAATTATCCAGAAATGATGGGAAGAGACCAGATGGTCTTACACTTTGTCCCTGGGTATGAGGTAGTTGCCTCATCTCGGACGCAGCAGTCTTTGACTCTTTTGCTCTCTCCCACATCCTGGATGCTGCGGTAAATGGGAGGGTCACTGCTTCCGTAGCCGAACGGAACAAAATCGTTAAGTATCGAGACCTCACATTGACGTTTGAGACGTTTGGAGGGAGTGGGCCACTAACGGTGAAGTTCTTGTCATCGTTGAAGGCACGCCTTATCTAAGTTTCCTGCCTTTTAGCTCAGCTTGAGGAATCTGTCTTGCACTTCTTTCCGTTGACATTCTAATTACATGTCCATAGTACTGTAGTTGTGACCTCTCAATGTGGTGAAGTAGTGGCTCAACTTGAAGAGATTCCTTGTCTTCAAGCAACACACGCTGGTGAGTAACATTACTACAGAGATCCTTTGGAGGAAATCAATGTTGGTTGATTGTATTTGCAACTGTACTCTTCTAATCATTACCCAACATTTATGACCATAGATGAGGATCAAATGCAGGAGCTGGCACAATACTGTACCAGCACCTGCAATTCTAGCTTCGAGTTCAGTATTCTACTTCTCACCACCTATGAATACATCCCAAGGGAGTCATTGATAGATGTTGATATCGTCTCGGATCTTTTGAATTCTATGTTGGAGTGTGAATGGCTGGAGCTTTAAAAGTCATTAAAACTGCTACATTGTTTAATATTTTGCATTGCACAGTCTCTAGAATCATGTTAGCATTCCAAAACCAAGGTAAAACTGGGTCTTGAAATGATTTGATTGTTGTAATGTATTCTGGCTATGATATGATATTTTGGAAAATATAATGTAAAGTAATTTAACTGTGACAATTTGTTTCTAAATATATATTAATGTATTTTGAAATGATTTGTTTGTAGTAATGCTTTTTTCGTATCAATTAACTGCAATATAAAAGAAATAGGGTATTTTCTTTTTATCATTATTTTTCCATATCCCCCAAGTTTATACACACACACACACACACACACACACACACACACACACACACACACACACATATATATATATATATATATATATATATGTATGTATGTATGTATGTATGTATGTATATACGGCAAGAAGAAAGTGGAGGGGATCCAGAGATAGTATGCATCAACTGTTCTTTTTCTATTCTAGAAATTACTGGTACTTATGTATGTAAAACACAATATTTGCATATGTATATATATTCTTATAATTGTTTAAAATAAATAAATAGACATAATATAATGTCTAACAGTTGATGCATACTACCTCTGGATCCCCTCCATTTACTTCTTGCCGTATAAATTAAGGGCAAACCACTTTTTACCCTCGCCCATTTATTACACTCAATAGTGTAATTGCCACGCAATAACCAACACTTGTGTATTAATAATTGGGTATTCTATCAGCAGTATAATGGATAGATGCTATCCCTTAGTTCGTTGGATTCACCACCTCTAACTCTCTTTGAAGTATATATATATATAAATATTAAAATGGAACAAAAACGGAATAGAGTAGAATAAAACATTCGGCCAGGTAGACGATACAAGGCAGGCAAGAGAAACAATAATTAGAAGGACAGGCAAAAAACCAAAAAAAAAAAACGGGTCACTCGTGGCCTTCTTTCCTCAGTCAAGTCCCAGAAGTCACGACCGTTTTGGGCAGTTACACTTGAGACAGTTCGATTTGGTTGCCCCCCAAAAAGTCTAAGCTAAGAGCATTAGACCCTTTTGTAAGAAAGTTAGCGAATGCGTATGGCAACAAAGACAGAAAACAGAGAACATGGTACACAAAAAGACGAAAAATGGAGAACATGGTACACAATTACGAATACAAACAACAACAAAATAACAACAGGTGTCTTTCGACTGAGAACGAATCAAATTTAGCTGTCGTGTATGAAGTGAAAATCTAAAGGCAAGAAGATAGGAGATGAAAACAAGAGGTGTTGACGGTCAGAAGTTAGGCCAAGAAAGATCATGACTGGCTGGACACCGGTCATGTAGAAGGAGGAGAGATGAATAGGGGACAGCTGGATTAAAGGATTAGAAAAAATCAGAGACAAAGAGAAAGGTACAGGGGAGATAAACGAGTGGGAAATAGTGGGAGCTAAAGAAAGAGAGGGCCAAGAAATGTGAGAGAGAGGGGGAACGAGAAAAAGAAAACGGGAAGAAAGTAAATGGGGAGAATAAAAGACAGAGTAAGAGTCGTACAAAATATAGATACATACCTTACTATAAAGTGAGCATAAGTGTGTACGTACGTCGCTATATGTATAAATAAATATTAAAATGGAACAAAAACGCAATAGAGTACAATAAAACATTCGGACAGATAAACGACACAAAGGCAGACAAGAGAAACAACAATTAGAAGGACAGGCAAAGAAAAAGACGGGTCATTCGTGGCCTTCTTTCCTCAGTCAAGTCCCAGAAGTCACGACCGTTTCGGGCAGTTACACTTGAGACAGTTCGAGCTGATATATTTGTGTGTGTGTGTGTGTGTGTGTGTATATATATATATATATATATATATATATATATAACAAATAATAAATGAGTGTATGCATATATATGTACAGGTATGTGCATACCTACGTCTACCTGTATATATAGGTGCATATCTGGGTACAGGACATTGCAAACAAAACGTAGACAAAAAATAATAATAACCAGAGTACAGAACACACAGAGGCCACATAGTGAACATTTTCCTTCATCAGCTACCCTCATTCTAACACAGGCGTTTCGAAGAGTAGGGCAGGACGCATCGTTAAAATGGCTCTTCCCATGGATCACAATTTAAATTTGTACACACAAATTAAACTTGTACCATGGAGGAACGAAGTGAAAGCGGGACGAAGTAGTTCGCGTGTTTGCTTTGCGATAGCCAAGGAAGAAAAGAATTAGTACGTGGACACATGTGACTACGAGGGGGTAAGGAAGAGAGAGTGGTAGAGGGAGAAACAAGGGGAGGAAATAGAAAATAGCTAGCATGATCTGCTGGATAGGTAATGCCAGTGTGCGCACACGACAGAGTGTAAGCGCCCTGAGAGAAATGTTAGACTTAAGAAGCATCGGATGTGGCGTGCAAGAGAGACGTTTGTGTTGGTATCGTCATGTATTGTGAATGGACGAAGAGAGCTGTGTGAAGAAGTGCCATTCCCAAACAGTGGAAGGAATCCAGGGTAGAGGGAGACCCAGAAAGACATGATAAGGTAGTGAAGCATGACCTTCGAACATTGGGCCTCACAGAGGCAATGACAAAAGACTGAGACCTCTGGAGGTATGCTGTGACTGAGAAGGCCCAGCAAATAAAGTGAGTCCACAGCTGTAACCTACACCAGTGTCGCATAACCAGCCCACCTAAGAAAATCCTTAGATCATAGGGCAACATGCCGTGCTTGAGGAGACCTATTGAGTCAAGTACATCAACAGCAATATCAAAATCAAATCAAATGGATATTGTAGTTGTGACCCCCACGCCGGTAGCACATAAAAAGCACCATCTGAATGTGGCCGATGCCAATGCTGCTTTGACTGGCTTCCATGCCAGTGGCACGTAAAAAGCACCATCCCATCGTGGTCGATGCCAGCTCCTTTGGCCCCTGTGCTGATGGCACATAAAAAAGCACCCACTACACTCTCAGAGTGGTTGGCGTTAGGAAAGGCATCGAACTGTAGAAACACTGCCAGATCAGATTGGGGCCCGGTGCAGCTTCCTGGTTTCCCAGACCCCAGTCAAACCGTCCAACCCATGTCAGCATGGAAAACGGACGTTAAACGATGATGATGATGATGATGACGACTGCAGCATAAATCAATAAATTAGAAAGATATCAATAGTATTCTAGAAAAAAATGGCCAATCAATTGAACAACCAACTTACCCTCTTGTACATGCATTCTTCACCTCAGAATCATCTTCTATTTGTCTGTATTCTACTTTACACATGTAACACCTGGCAATATACAAACATTTCTTTACAGAGGAAACAAATACAGATGCCAAACTTTGACACATATGGCGTTATTGGATCAATCTGAAATGATATTAACATTATGTGATATTTCCTTACAACTTATCTACCCACACATCATCTCTCCTCTTCTCTCTCTCTCTCTCTCTCCTTTCCCCTCTTATGTTTTCTTCTTCTGTATTATTATTATTATTATTATTATTATTATTATTATTATTATTATTATTATTCACTGCACTACC
This sequence comes from Octopus bimaculoides, assembly GCF_001194135.2. NCBI lineage: Eukaryota > Metazoa > Mollusca > Cephalopoda > Octopoda > Octopodidae > Octopus > Octopus bimaculoides. The sequence continues at coordinate 80,240,334 of NC_068988.1, forward strand.
AAGCACAGCTCTATGTGGTATGGGTATGTGCTGTGGCTTGTTGTGATTCTCTTATTTTTACTGTATTGAAAGTGTTTTGCGTAGGATGTGTGCGATGCCTAGTAGTGCTATTTTCTGTAAGTTATATATACTTGTTAGTCCAGATGTTTTTGTTATGTATTTGTCTGAATATTTTTTTAATCATACCTAATGCACCTACTATGATAGGATTTGTTTCTGTTTTTAGACTCCACATTCAAGTTGCCTCTATTTCCAGATGTTCGTATTTTGAAAGTTTCTCTGTTTCTTTTAGAGAAACATTGTCATCTGTTGGTATTGATACATCAATTAAAAAGCATTCATTTTCTTTGTGATCTCTGAAAACTATATCCAGCCTATTGGCCTTAATTTCTCTAATTTATTGGCCTTAATTTCTCTAATTTATTCGCCTTAATTTCTCTAATTTATTGGCCTTAATTTCTCTATCTTTATTATTGTTGTTGTTATTAAGGCAGCGAGCTGGCAGAACCATTAGCATGCTGGACAAAATGCTTAGCAGTATTCCACCTGTCACTACAATCTGAGTTTAAAATTTGCCGAGGTCGACTTTGCCTTTCATCTTTTCAGGGTCGATAAATTAAGTATCAGTGAAATAATGGGGTCGATATAATCAATTAGTCCCTTCCTACAAAATTTCAGGCCTTGTGCCTATAGTAGAAAGGATTGTTATTATTATTATTATTATTATTATTATTATTATTATTATTATTATTATTATTATTATTATTATTTATTATTATTATCATCATCATCATCAAGGTGATGAGCTGGCAGAATCATTAGCATACTGGGCAAAATGCTTAGTGTCATTTCATCTGTCTTTATGTTCTGAGTTCAAATTCTGCTGAGGTCGACTTTGCTTTTCATCCTTTCAGGGTTGGTAAATTAAGTTTCAGTCAAGTACTGGGGTCAATGTAATCGACTATCCCCACCCCAAATTTCAAGCCTTGTGCCTAAGTAGAAAGGGTTATTATTATTATTAGTAGTAGCAGTAGTAGTAGTAGTAGTAGCCATTTTTATTCTGCTGCTCTTTTTCATTTTTCTAACTTCCTTGAGAGTGAATTTGGGAGGTGGAAACTGTGTTGAGGTCTGTTATATGTGTATGTTTGTGCATTTGTCTCCCCACACAAACCACTTGACAACTGGTATTGGTTTGTTTACATCCCAGTAACTTAATTACAACCCTGTAACTTTGGCAAAAGAGAATGCTAGAATAAGTACCAATTTTAGAAAATAAGTACTGGGGTTGACTTGTTCAACTAAACTCTTCAAGGTAGTGCCCCAGCATGGCTGCAGTTCAATGATTGAAAAGAGTAAAAATAACAATATTTTACCTTCATACACAAAAATTCAAAGAATGAAGGCAAATCACATAATTTGCAAATGGGTGCAGGCATGTCTGTGTGGTTAAGAATTTTGCTTCATAGCTACATGGTTTTAGGTTCAATCCCACTTCACAGCACCTTGGACAAGTAAATCCTGAAATAACCTTCATTTAGCCAAAATCTTGTGAGTGAAATTTGGAAGACAGAAACTCTAAGAATCCCATTAGGAAGTTGTTTGCATTCCAGAGTGGTACACTTAACTCGTTGCCTAACCATTGCCTAGTTGAACACCACCACTCCATTGTGTTCTATACCTATAGCAGAGTTCCCTTCATTGCAAGCATCAGGCTAGCTCACTGGTCTAAGGATATCTTCATTACTTCCTCCTATCTGTCTCAGAGACCCTGAAAATTATCATGGGTGCTGCTCGATGATGAGGATGATAATAATAATAATAATAATAATAATAATAATAATGATTATAATAATGATTTCATTTATTTTCCACAAGAGTCAAGGATGAGGAGGACAATTGAAATGATAAAATAAATAGACAAAACCAAAAAAACAAGAGAGTAAGTATACATGGTATACAATGAAAAGAAAGGGTATACATAGTATACAAAGGTTAAAAAAAGGATAGGGGATGATAAAGATGTAGTCTTCCTGATACAGGATGACCTCTAGGGATAATTGAGGAACCCCAATGTCTGAGATCTCCCTGAATACCAAGGGAAAAGTGCGTTCTCCAAAATAATGATTTCAAATATTTTGGCACAAGGCCAGCAATGTAGAGGGAGGGGCAGTTTGATCACATTGACACCGGTACTCAACTGGTACATATTTTATTTCGAAAGGACGAAAGGCAAAGTTAACATCAACAGAATTTGAACTCAGAATGCAAGGATTCTGCCAGTTCACCGCCTTAATAATAACAATAGTAGTAGTAGTAGTAGTAGTAGTAGTAGTAGTAGTAGTAGTAGTAGCAGTAGTAGTAGTAGTAGTAGTAGTAGTAGTAGTAAATAAATAGATAAATAAATAAAAGCTCTTTTAAAATCCCTAAAAAAACTTCACTTATTTCACCTTATTTGTCAGAGCAGCCCAATGTTTTGTATTTTCAACATCTGTCAGGTGCCGTGTGTGTCCTCACCAATACTCAGTAATGATATTCCATAATTTTGATTACCAACAGTATTCAAATTACGTTTTAATACAACAACAAGGATGTTATTAAAGCAAAACATTTGTGTGACAGTTTTTGAAAGCATAAATTATAAACACCTTATTTCTATAAAATAATTCAATGTTTATTTACCTTAATTTTGACTGAGTCAAAGCTTTTAAAAAGCCTCCTTCCATTTTCTTTGAACGAAGAACAGATCTATAACGTTCTGCAAAAGTAAGAACATTTCCAGCAAAACCATACTGGCTGTTGAAAACCCATTTATACAGCAAGCCATCATGGTGCACGGAACAGAGATCTACATATCGATAATGACCTGAAGATGAAAGGAAAAAGATTAAAGAACATTCAAAGAATATATAATAATATATTTAATGTATTACTAATATTTGATCGATTCTCTTCAGAAATATAGAGGAATATTGATTTCTTATGACTTGGCACAAAATCAGTTTATGTAGGCTAAGAGAATTAACATATGTTTATTACTGGTATAATGCCACTTGAATTAACCTCCTAAATATTTCTGGTATATACACTCACTTGTATTAAACTCTGTTTATTATTGGTATAATAGTTATTTGAATCAAACCTGTTCCCTATATATTACTGGTACAATAGTAACTTGAGTTAACACTCTGTATATTGATGATATAATAATTACTTGAATGAATTCCATATAGAATATTGGTATATCGTCATTTGAATAAATTCGTGCCTGCTGAGGACATGTGTAGGCTTGCAAGGAATGAAGCCAGTATGCTCCGATGGATGTGTAATGTCAGTGTGCATACTCGACAGCGTGTAAGTACCTTGAGAGAAAAGTTGAACCTCAGAAGCATCAGTTGTGGTGGGC
>NC_068988.1:80243987-80257120 GCF_001194135.2 Octopus bimaculoides
CCTACGTTGTCTCCTTCATTGGACACTAAACTCCGCTTGCAAAGACCTGTTGAGGCAAGTGAAATCGAAATCGAATTAAATTCGACGACTGGCACCCATGCCTACGTTGTCTCCTTCATTGGAAACGAAACTCAGCTTGCAAAGACCTATTCGGGCAAGCAAAAGCGAAACCGTCAATGGCACCTGTGCCCAGCATCGCCTTCCTGGCACTTGTGCCACATGGCACGTGTAAAGACATTCGAGCAAGATTGTTGCCAGTGCTGCCGAACTGGCTCTTGTGCAGGTGGCACGTAAAATACACCATTTTGAGCGTGGCCATTGCCAGTACTGCCTGACTTGCCTTCGTGCCGGTGGCACGTAAAAGCACCTACTACACTCTCGTAGTGGTTGGCATTAGGAAGGGCATCCAGCTGTAGAAACTCTGCCAAATCAGATTGGAGCCTGGTGTAGCCATCTGGTTTCACCAGTCCTCAGTCAAATCGTCCAACCCATGCTAGCATGGAAAGTGGACATTAAACGACGATGATGATGATGAATCATTTCTAGTAGAACAGATATTTGAATTCAGTTAAGCCTGCTTGTATTACTAGTATAATAGTTACTTGAATATCTTGAATCATCCTCTATTTAGTATCAGTACCATACAGGGCTGATTAGCATGATGATTCTCATCCACTATCTGAATAAAAATATCAGTATCATAATATTTCTACATGTTTATCCATTTCTTCAAATAAATATTATATATATTTGAATAAATCAAATTGACATTGTATATTCGTATGAATGAAATAAAATATTATATATTTGTAAAAATAAAATAGATATTTTTTCTTTTATCTTTTACTTGTTTCAGTCATTTGACTCCCAAATACATATATATATATATATATATATATATATATATATAAATATATATATATATATGACAGGCTTCTTTCAGTTTCCATCTACCAAATCCACTCACAAGGCTTTGATCAGCCCAAGGCTATAGGAGAAGACACTTGCCCAAGATGTCATGCAGTGGGATTCATCCTGGAACCATTTGGTTAGAAAGCAAGCTTCTTACCACACAGCCACTCCTGTATCTATTGGATATGTTTATATAATTAAAATAGACATTGCATATCTATATAGATAAAATAAATATTGTATATTTGTATAAATAAAATAGATATTGTATATTTACTTATGAAGTTCTTAAAGTTTCTAGTCATTGGCAATCATGTATAACTCTACTCTTGACTCTTTTACTCTTTTACTTGTTTCAGTCATTTGACTGCGGCCATGCTGGAGCACCACCTTTAGTCGAGCAAATCAACCCCGGGACTTATTTTTTGTAAACCTAGTACTTATTCTATCGGTCTCTTTTGCCGAACCGCTAAGTGACGGGGACATAAACACACCAGCATCAGTTATCAAGCAATGTTAGGGGGACAAGCATAGACACCCAAACATACACACACACATATATATATACACATATATGACCGGCTTCTTTCAGTTTCCGTCTACCAAATCCACTTTGGTCGGCCTGAGGCTATAGCAGAAGACACTTCCCCAAGATGCCATGCAGTGGGACTGAACCTGTAACCATGTTGGTAAGCAAGCTACTTACCACACAGCCACTCCTGCACCTATTTCATTCTTTTTAAGAATTGTCAGCATGACATAACCTGTGGCTTATTAATTAAATGTTTCACGCAGTAAAACATAACGTTAAAGATGGAAATTTGTGGGATATGTTGTTTTTTTTTCTTTCATAGAATATTAGTACATTTGGAACTGAGAGAACCAAAAGTTCTTCATATTCACAACTGTTTCTAGAGAATTCTACTTTGTGAAAATGTCTTATAGTAGCCAATAATTTCAGTTTTAGCTGCAACCAATTTCACAAGCTGGTTTCCAATGTACTTTTTGATGTATAAACACTTGTTTCAAACAGTTTTCTTTTTTTCGTTTTCTCATAATATTCCTACGAATGTGTAGCAGAACAGACATCTATCCATAAATATACCTGTCTTGCTCATTGTCAACAGAATAAAACAGATTTTCATAAAATCACATTCAGGATTTTTCAAACACACAGGGCCTAGTGGTCTCATAGGAGATAATTATTTCATCAAAATGAGGTAGGATTAGAATTTTAAAATTGAAATTGAAAGAATTATAAGGAAAAAGATGTTTACAATTATATTTGTGTAAGTAAAACAGATACTATATATTTTTCTATATATAAAATAAATATTCTTTTACTCTTTTACTCTTTTACTTGTTTCAGTCATTTGACTGCGGCCATGCTGGAGCACCGCCTTTAGTCGAGCAAATCGACCCCAGGACTTATTCTTTAGAAGCCTAGTACTTATTCTATCGATCTCATTTGCCGAACCGCTAAGTTACGGGGGACGTAAACACACCAGCATCAGTTGTCAAGCGATGTTGTGGGGACAAACACAGACACACATACATATACATATATATATATACATATATACGACGGACTTCTTTCAGTTTCCGTCTACCAAATCCACTCACAAGGCTTTGGTCGGCCTGAGGCTATAGTAGAAGACACTTGCCCAAGATGCCATGCAGTGTGACTGAACCCAGAACCATGTGGTTGGTAAGCAAGCTACTTACCACACAGCCACTCCTGTGCCTATTATATATATTTGTGTAAAGAAAATAGCTATTGTATAATTGTATAAACAATATGTTATATATATCATCATCATCATCATCATCATCATCATTATCCTCGTTTAATGTCTGCTTTCCAGGCTAGCATGGGCTGGTCGGTTTGACTGAGGACTGGCAAGCCAGGATGTTCTTCCTAATGCCAACCACTCCAAGAGTGTAGTGGATGCCTTTTACGTGCCATCAGCATGGTGGCCAGTCAGGTAACATTGGTATCGATCATGCTCGAATGGTGTTTTTTACATACCACTGGCATGGGAGCCAGTCAGGCAACATTGGCATTGACCACACTTCAATGGTGCTTTTTAAATTCCACCGGCACTGCAGTTGACAGTGTTGATCATTCATGTTCTGTGTGAACATATTAATTCTGTGAAAGGTTATTCTAGATAACTATATCCAAATATTTATTAGGATAATACTATTCTACACCAATCTGCACTACAAAGTTGTCATAACATTATTGGTGACGAGATATTCAAACACACGACATAACAGTGTAAATAAATATTGCATAAATCATTAGAGAAAATGTTTTACAGCATCTCTTAAAGTTAACCATAATATCATAAAGTATTGTTTTTATTTTCCAGTTAATTAACTGTAGAAATAAAATCATTCATTTTGCTTAATGAGATAATAGAATATCAGAAGAAAGGACAATACACTTTGCTTGATGACTTAATACGATACCAATAGAAAGGTTATAATTACTGACCTTTCAATTAGTGAAATAATTGTATAATTGCACAGCAATCATGCAATATGTTACCACACTTTTCTCATTAAATAATTAAGTTTCTCGTCACTTTAATTCTGTAACCTATTAGAATGCTACAAAAGACTTGATCTTTGTGCAGTGTATCTTGGGTAACCCAACTGAACAGAACATAACTGCTTACATCTGGTATTTGTATGTACCTATTTACAATTAAGTCCACTGGGCTATTGAGATGTAACTGTCATAAATCCACGAGTTAGAGAAGAGTAATAAGAGAATGAATGAGTTATAGATCAACTAGTTGGCAAACATCCTGCCAGTTTAATATAATCATCATTAATATAATAATAAACAACATGCAAAAACATGTTAGATGAATGTAACAAACATTTTACACTATATGAATAACAAACTTTATACAAGTAAGTACTTGGCTTTAATTACTATGATTTGGAATATTAAGAAAGGCATGAAAGTCACAATCTCTCATTTATCATTATTTTAAGCATATGAAAAATAGTGATAATGTTAACAAATTGAAAGCAAAGAAATTAGCCAGCCACTAGAATTATAATGATTTCTTGCACAAATACTGGGTGAATTTTTGTTGGGTGGGACTACAGTTGAGTTTATTGTTCCATTGACTGGAGGGTGCTTGGTTTATTCGTCAGGAAATATTGAGGGGGCAGAAAATAGCAGTGATTCCCACCTAAGAGATTATAAACTCAGAACAGTGAGGTATGAAATTGTAAGCAGCAGAAATAACAGTTATTTTCACTTGGTTTAAACACAAACAAGAACAGCAACAACAATATAAACATATAGAGAATGAATCACTGAATATAGCAGTAAACAAAACATAGTATGCAACACACACACACACACACACACACACACACACAGATAAACATGTACACACACACTCATAAGATATATAATATATATACTCCAATATAAAACCTGCAGTCAACTTAGTACTAGACATCTTGCTTTGCATATTACTGAAAATCTACTATTTTGACTCAGATGAAATCCAGTGATGTCACAGACAAAACACCATCATCGTACAATCATCACTTTTCAAAAGTCCTATGGCAATAGAGGCGTGGTGATGTATGCAGACTTGACCGGTTGGAAGCATACAGTTACAAATCTGCACATAAGGTGTCAAGGTTCTTATCTTTACATTGCTAACGTTTTTATGGACAGGAACTGTTTTCGGTGGAGAATCCTGTGTCTGAGCAGCCCTTTTAAGGAGAACACTGCTCACCTGGATATACAGGGAAGGTGCTAGAAAAGGTGCACTGAAAATTGTCTGTCCTCTCTCTGCTGCTTAGTTTACTGCAGCTAACGGTGGTTCAATTTAACAGGATTGAACAAAGAATTGATATAAACAATGATAACAAGTATGCAAGGAATAAGGATGTAATCAATTAGGAATAAGGTGTCATATGTGGAAAAAACTTGTAAGACAATATCTGGACTTAAAAGACATATGCTAGTTCACAAAAGGATTCCTTCAGAATCAGATTCCAAAGGGCAAAGATACAGAAGAAACTTAAATAATATCTGTCACTTGTCAGTCAGCAGCTGGTCTTAAAAGTCATCTAAGGGCTCATCAACGGAGTGATTGTACTGTGTGATGAGATGTGGCATGTGTGTTGATGGGATGGCTATCATCTCTCAAGATGAAGCAATCATCATATATATATATATATATATATATATATATCATCATCGTCATCATCATCATCATCATCGTTTAACATCCGCTTTCCATGCTAGCATGGGTTGGACGATTTGACTGAGGACTGGTGAAACCGGATGGCAACACCAGGCTCCAATCTAATTTGGCAGAGTTTCTACAGCTGGATGCCCTTCTTAACGCCAACCACTCAGAGAGTGTCTATATATGTATATATATATTATCATAAGAGCACACAAGGCACCTACCTGCTAGAAAGTGGAGTGAAAACCCTCAACTTAACCACCAATGACACTGAAAAATTCAACAGACAAGAACAGTAGTTGGGCAAATGAGCAAAAAATTTAACATACCATCACAGCTTAATGTTATATAGTTTGGCATCTGGATATACTTGTATCATGATTTTGAGATTTGGCGAATTACCTTAACTCTCTTCAGCAAGTCTTATCAAGTGAAAAATTCATCTCGTCATCTTAGAGTCATTGGTCGTTAAGTTGAGGGTTTTAACTCCTCGTGGGCCCTTATGATAAATATAAATGTTAATTGTATAGCTATCTAACACTATTTAATGCCTGCTTCCACCTCTATTATTGTTGTTATTATCAGTTACTTATATAAACTGCAGATAATAATAATAATAATAATAATAATAATAATAATAATAATAATAATAATAATATCAATATAAATATTTGCTTTTGAATATTTACTTCTCATTATGAATATATTTACACTGAAGTTGTTCTGAATTTGGTGTGAAACAATTCAGAACGCCAGCAAACTCCAGTGTGACAAGTTGAATTTTTCACTTGGTAAGACTTGCTGAAAAGAGTTATGGCATTTCACCAAAACTCGAAATCATGATAGAAATATATCCAGATGCCAAGCTATATAGCATTAGGTTGTGATGGTATGCTAAATTTTTTGCTTGTTTCCCCAATTACTGTTGTTGTCCGTTAAATTCTTCTGTGTTATTGGTGGTTAAATTGAGGTTTTTAACTCCACTTTCTAACAGGCAGACACCTCGTATGCCCTTACGATAAATATAAATGCTAATTGTATAGCTATTTATGCACCGGTGCATAAATTATATGTATGTATGTATGTTTGTATGTATGTATGAATGTATGTATGTATGTACGTATGTATGTATGTATATATGTATGTATTTATATGTGTGAGGGTGTTTGCGCACAGGAACAAGCTTTTGACAACTAAGCACCAAATAAAGAAATATTAGATCCAAGCATGAAAATATTTTGACTGGATAATTGATTTCTTGCTGGTTTTAATAACATACAAAATCATATACATTTCAAGTAGAATATTGCTCTAAAAGTGCCAATTTAAGCTAAGTAAATGGTAAATGTTATTGATAGTGTATTGATATTATACTGTTTATATTTTTAATTATTTACAACAGATCAATAACTGCCAGTTAGACAAAATATAGAACAAAAGAAACAATCTGATTCTATGTAATATCTTTCACAGCAATTTATGGGAATCAATTATAGTAAAACCAACAGAGAAGGGTTAGATGTGTAACCTGTTATAGATTATCAGGAGAAAAGCAAAATAAAAAAGGATGAGATGTGTAAGCTTTTATTGACAATATGGGGAGGAAGGACACAATAGAGAAGAAAGATTAAATGTGTAAATTATTATAGGTTATCTGGGGAAGAAGAAGCAACAGAGTATAGCACAATTTCCTCAATACATTTACAATCTTCTTTTCATTTGTTGCTTAAACTCAAAGTTCAGTCCCCAACAAGGTAGACTTATAATCAAAGGTGCTTCAGTTGTGATCATCATCTCCTTTATTCAGATATAGTATAGCTAAGATTTACTTAAATCAAAAAATCCCTTAATTTTTTAAGACAATAGGATGTCATTTGAGAATGATTTGGCTGTTATTTCTAGTAGTATGGGCAACTATGTAGAGGTTCTTTCATTGCTGTTTATCATCGTCATCATCATCACCACTATTTTATATCCATTGTTTCCTATGTTCTATGGGTCGGGCACAGCATTCCACCATTAGTAGCAGCCCTTGTCATCTCCTTCATGAGATTTAACTTTTTGAGATCAATTACCATCACATCTTTGGGCTTTTGTTCTCTTACTTCCAAACTGTCACTTTTCACAGGCATTACATGCCTGTGCCAGCTAAGTCTTCTTTCTTACACACATACACACTACATCTGATTCCTCTTATACCCAGTTTTCCTCTCACCTCATATGTGCTCTGTTGTTCATTACCAATATAACATATTAAACTGCACATGATCACTTCATTTCTTTCCAGCCTTTATCTACCCTCTTCATTAATTACAATGCTTCGTCATCATCATTTAACGTCCATTGTCCATGCTGGCATGGGTTGGACGGTTTGACCAGGGCTGGCAAGCTGGAGGGCTGTACCAGACTCCAGTCTGGTTTGGCATGGTTTCTACAGCTGTATGCCCTTCCTAATGCCAACCCCTCCAAGAGTGTAATGGGTGCTTTTAGGTGCCACCAGCACAGGTACCATTTGTGTGACACCAGTATCTGCTACGACTATGATTTCACTTGGCTTGATGGGTCTTCTTCTCAAGCATGGCATAATGCCAAAGGTTTCAGTCATTTATCATTGCTGCCAAGAGGCCCAACACTCAAAAGATGCTTTTTACGTGCCACTGGCATTGGCCACCTTGCCTCCGTGAGGTTCAACGCTTGAATAATGCTTTTTATGTGCCACAGGCATGGGTATCAGTTATATGACACTAGCATCGGCCATGACTATGATTTCGCTTGGCTTGATGGGTCTTCTCAAGCATGGCATATCGCTAAATGTCTCGGTCACTAGTCATTGCCTCTGTGAGGCCCAAAGTTCGAAGGTCATGTTTCACCACCTCATCCCATGTCTTCCTGGATCTACCTATACCACAAGTTCCCTCCATAGTCAAATATCAGCACTTCTTTACACAACTGTCCTCGTTAATGCACATCAAATGACCATACCAGCACAGTCAGTATCTGACCTAGATCCAAGGTTCCTTCATTGGAATTTCGACATCAAGAGGGTTGTTGTGCCTGAACATGTGTTAATGTGTGCAATTTGGAGTCAGCGTATATGCAGATCTGTATATTCTGTCTTATGTATACTAATACATATAGTTGCATGTCTAGACATGTGTGTATATACTTATATGCTAAACTTTTGAAAGACATTTGTCTATGGTATCATGCAGTAGGATTGAACTCAAAATAATATGACTGTTAACTTTTTAACCATACAGCTATAACTATGCATAGAAATATTTCCTATGTTCTTGCAGTCTCAGATGTCATACAATTCTCCTCTTCCATAAGTTAATCTGTCCATTAGTAACAACACATAAATACTTCTAACTATTAGCACTAACAGTTCTCTTTCACCTTCTTTCTACAAACTCTCTGCAGTCAGAAAGAAAGCTTTCAGAATTACTGTAACTAGTGGAGTTGGCACTAGGAAAACACAGCTTGTCAACAGCATATGATACAAGAGACAGGTGGCTGCAGTAGCAACACCGCTCTATAAAATACAAGCCTCAATCATCAGAATTCTGAACAGTTCTACCACTGAAGAGAGAAATATGGTTTTTCAAAGCTCAGTACAGTCATGCCTGCACAAAACATTTCAATATCTGGTACCAAGATCCACAATAAAGTCAAGAACTTTCAACATTTGACTATCAGAATTCCGAACAAACTTCCAGAAACTGCTAAAAGAGCCATTTCAGGTGACAAGATACTAGCTTTCAAAGGCCAAGTAACAGACATCTCTTGTCAGTCTTAGCTATTGGTAAAACAGTAAACCAATGTAAGAGCCAATTAAAAACCTACAACCAATGAGGTTATTGGTCATGAATACATGACAGCAAAACAAAAGTTGTTCTGTATATTCTTTATCAATAATGTCATTACACACATATATGTCACACTAAATATATTTACCAAGAGTAATTGCAATTACCAACTCTATTTAAGCTACTATTTATGCAAAAAATGCTCACTTACCAAGTGAAATATGTATGGCTGCTGTTACGGGATCACAGGTTCCAATCACAGATTGAGCAATATGGTTGGTGGTTCCTAACAAAAGCAGAGTCAATGACAGATTAACTGGAAATAATTATAAAATCCCTAATTTCATACAAGAATATTTATTCGATTTCATGAAATGTTGATATCTTCTTTATCATAATATTTTACAAAATAAAACAGTCTCAGTAATTTCAAAATGGAATTTCTTTGTATTTGTGGAGGCATTGTTAATGAGGTAAATGAGGTAAACATGCCAGGCAAAATGCTTAGTAGCAGTTTGTCTGTCTTTACGTTTTGTGTTCAAATTCTACCAAGGTCGACTGCTTTTCATCTTTTCAGGATCAATAGAATAAGTGCCAGTTGAGTACTGGGGTCAATGTAATTGACTTATCCTGTCTCCCAAATTTTCTGGCCTTGTGCTTAAATTTGGAACCAATATTAACAAAGCAAATATGAGCTATCATTAATAACTGTTAGACAGCATAATAAACACAATATATGTAAACCTTCTCAACTTGTGACCTATGCAACTTATGACCATCCGCACTTATGACCGCAAAAAATAAATAGATAAATAAAAGTAAATAAATAAATAATCAATATTTGGGTATTGGATAGCTGTGCCTACAATAACTATGGCAGCATCTGGCAACATAGGCCTCCCTATGACCCAGGCATCCACTGTCTGCCACTGTCTCTCACTCAGTCACTTTCAAGCATCAGTTAGATTTGAATGAAAATAATGTTGAAAAATATAAATTCGACACATGACCAGATCAACTTATGACCTGTCAGTCAGAACAGAACTCAGTCATAAGTGAAGGAGAAGGTGTACTTAAATTTAATTAGTGAATACTGTAATTAGTGTAGTTTGTGCAGTCTAATAAACTCCATTTATGTTATGAAGAGTAATTAGTGAATGTTGTAGAGTATAACAAACATTGTATATGTAGTTAGGTGTAATTAGCACATATTGTAATTAATGCATGTTGTAATGAGTCTACAATATACACAGTACAATAATACACTACACATGTAGTAATTTGTGTATTAGTATCATTATAAATTTTAAGTTTCTTGGATCTATAAAGTATGGAAACAAGTCCCCGCAATCACTTCAATTGTTGGGTCACACTATCATCAAAGATCTCTCTTAGCAAAAGTATTTCTTTAACATAGCTGTTTCATTAACATAAGCACCACCAAGTGTATAATTACATAACTGTGATACACATTTAATTTAAATTGAATTGAATTAAACTAAATTACTTAAAAAAAACTGTTATGGTACTGGAGCAATCTTGAGGATTGGGTAAACTCAGTTTTTAAATCAATTTGACTTAATTTCATTTAATTTAAAGTAAATTAAATATGTATCATCATCATGTAATTATACATTTGGTAGTGTTTATCTTAATGTAACAGCTATTGAGTACAATTAAAGTATAAACTATTTGTGAAATTTATGCTTTTCTGCTTGTATTCTAAATATGTTGCTCACAAAGATCATTGTAGCCAATTATGTATATACATGCAAATAGGTCCCATTTGAATTTACTGCAATGAAATGACATGTGGGTGTTTAAATGAACTGTTATTTATTGAGCTCTTAATTACCATCATTATAATCTAGATACATATCTTTTATCTTTTACTTGTTTCAGTCATTAGATTGTTGCCATGCTGGGACACTGCCTTGAAGGTCAAACACATCAATCCCAGTAATATTTTCTAAGCCTGGTGCTTATCCATCAATCTCTTATATATGACGAGCTTCCATACAGTTTCCATCCACCAAATTCGGTTACAAAATATTGATCAGCCCAAGGTGCCACACAGTGGGAATGAACCCAAACCACATGGTTACAAAGCAAGCTTCTTAACCATATAGCCTTGCCCATGATTATGTATATTCACAATTCAAAAACAGACTTACAACATTTGGAAATGTATTGTATTTTACATGTGGCTTGCACTGCAATACTCTGTCTCCATCATTTGTCAACTCTAGATTACAATAATTTTGACAGCTTCCAACAAAATCACTTTCCCCAGCAGATACTCTCAGTGATTACTTGGGTTCCTTGGTAAATAAACACTGTGACTTACTTTTTCTGTATGCAATTCATTAACCACCACATTAACCAACTGCAGCTTTAACAACTCCAACCATGCAGCAAATATTTTATTCTACTACCCACAAAGGCTTTATTCTCTGCTTTCAGCATTGTCTTTTCTACAACAGCTGTTTTGCAGCCTTCAACATGTAATAATAATTTCAGTGTATAATAAATTATTTTATATGTCTGCACCAATGTGCATGCCAACCAGTTTGTCCAATGTTTGGGGAGTGGCAAAGAGAGCAGAGGATGCAGTAAATCAGATTACTAGAGGTGCAAGTGAATGAATCGGTGATATGGTAGGGGCAGTGGTGAGTACTGGTGAGGACAGTGGTGTTGGAAAGGAAGGAACACATGCAGCAGGGTGGTTGAGAGCAAGATAAGGAGCCAGGTTGAATGTCAGGAGTGGGGAAGAAGCAATGGACCAGTCGGTCATATAAGTTGCAAGTGCGTTTGAAGGAAGGGTTGCGTGGGTTGAGGAAGATGTGGAAGGTGGACAGTCAGATAGGAGTTGGCGGAAAGTACGTAAAATAGTGGAGACATAGAGTAGAGATATAGTAGGTGAGGTGGAAAGTGAGGTGGCTAAGGGTAGAATGTGTATGGGGAGAGCAGGTAGATTCATGGATAACTTGACCGGGAATGGATGAGGGTGATTTAGATAATGGTAGTGAAGCATCCTCGTTGGGTTGAGTGGTGACCCAAGAGTTGAGACTGTGTCTCAAGATAATGGTCGTCCAAACAGAGCTGAACACTCCTTGGTAACAAGCGTGTCTATCCCCTTCTCTCAGATTGGATGGAGGAACTGAGAGTAGGTGACAGACAGTTTAGTGTGGGCAGGATGGGAGGAAGAGAAGTTGAGGCAAGAGTGGGAGTTTGTGTGCTTGTAATGGATGGAGGAAGTGATAAGAGACAAAGGAATTGAGACGTTCACAGGAGAGTAAGGTTGTGGCGATACAGTCGTCAATGTTCCAACCGTATAACTCAAAAGTGGGACCAGTAACCTGTGAAACCACTTGGGCCTCAGCATAGCTGAGGAACAAGTTCGCATAGTTGAGACCCATTCTCGTTCCCATAGTCTATTCCGATACCTCATGATAAAACTCTCCTGCAAAAACACACATGCACACACACACACACACACACACACACACACACACACACACACACATACGCACACACATACACACATATATCTTTTAACTTTTACTTGTTTCAGTCATCAGACTGTGGTCATGCTGCTGCAGCGCCTTCAAGAAATTTTAGTTGAATGAATCGATCCCAGTACTTATTTTTTAAAAGCTTGGTACTTATTCTACTAATATCTTGCCTGGAGTCCATGCCATAAATCGAGAAAGGTATGGAGTTCAAAGTTAGCAGCAGGGGAAATTGAAAGTGAGGTTGTTTCTGGCAACAGTGGAGTCTGTTCTTCTATACAAAGCTGAAACATGGACGCTCTCTAAAGCATTGAAGAAGCAGTTGGATGGTTCTTATACAAGGATGCTTAGAATAGCACTCAATGTCATACAACAAACGCTGTAACATTGAAAATACAGCATAGAAGGATGAGGCTAGCTGGACACTGCATCATACACTGCATCAGAAATTACTAACAAGCTAGTGCTCTGGCAACCAACGGAAGGGAAAACCAGGAGAGGAAGGAGGAAGATGACCTATATCGACAACTTGCTGGAGGATACTAGTATGGAAAGGGTACAGGAGCTGAGGACCATTATGGAAGATCGAGATGAATGGGGAAAACGTATGGAAACAGTCTTAGGGTGTCCTGTGGGACGACCTCTCTCTCTCTCTCTCTCTCTCTCTC
>NC_068988.1:80257424-80258709 GCF_001194135.2 Octopus bimaculoides
TATATATATATATATGCATATGTATATGTGTGTGCATACGTGTGTGTGTGTATAGGTACATACATACATATGTGTAAGAAGAGAGAGAGAGAGAGAGAGAGAGATGTAAACATATTCTGAAGTATGATAACTGAATACCTGTAGGAATAACGCCAATTTTCATTGTTGGTTTAGTGGGTATCACATTGGAAGACATCCAGTCTGCAGGACAAACGTTGCTGTTGCTTTTATCCATCAAAGCATTAACCACTTTATTGACTGTTCCATCACCACCAATTACCACTAAGCTGTAAGATAAAGAAACAATATAGAGTTAGATATCACTATATAGAAGCAGGGGGAAGACATTGGTTCCTTTAACTATTTGCTCATTTCAACAGTTCAACAAGAAATGCTTCAGATGTCTAGATGTCTAGATGTGCAACTATATACATACATAAAACAAAACATACAAATCTGAACACATACATACATACATACGTACATACATACACACATACATACAAAAATACCCTGCTGTTAACACCGAAATTCCAATGAAGGAGCCTGGGATCTAGAAACCAGCTCTTTCTCTATTGGCAAGAAATCTTGAAATAAAACAGAACAATGACATACATATGCATATAAATAAGCACAGGCATGGCTGTGTGGTAAGAAGCTTGCTTCCTGACCACATGGTTCCAGGTGCAGTCCCACACACATATAAGCATACTTAGACACGCCCATACTTAGACACGTCCCACACACATATAAGCATACTTTGACACCCCCATACATACATACATACATACACACACATACATACATACATACATACATACATACATACATATATACATGATTACACACATGATTATATATACACACTTTCTTTCATAAATCATAATGTTATTAAATAATATGTTGGCATCTTTATGTTAACTCCTATTCATTCATCTCTTAATGTTAACGCATATGTATTGATCTGTTAATCTTAACTCCAAGATATATATTGATATATAATGTAATATAATATAATACATAGATATTGATCATATTTATATCTATGTACGAATGCACGCATGTGTGTGTGCGCGTGTATGTCTGTGTTTTCCGACCCCCCTCCCCACCACCACCACCACCACCATTGCTTGACAACCGATGTTGGTGCGCTTATGTCTCAAAACTTAGAGACTGATAGAATAAGTACTAGGCTTACAAAGAATAAGTCCTGGGCTCAGTTTCTTTGACTAAAGGTGGTGCTCCAGCATGAGCGCAGTCAAATGGCTGAAACAAGTAAAAGAAT
>NC_068988.1:80259154-80270024 GCF_001194135.2 Octopus bimaculoides
GGTGAGGGGGTGTATAAACATACAAACATATCCCTACATATAATGCATCAGTATGTGTGTGTATTAGCAAATAACATCCAGATATTAATTTACAAGAATATGTAACATTCATATATCGATATATAAGAGTTAGCAGCATTAGGATATTGATATATAGGAGTAAATAACTTTCCGATATCAATATCTATAAGCTAACATTAAAATATCAATATATATCTTGGAGTTAAGATTAAGAGATCAATACATATGAGTTAACATCAAGAGATGAATGAGTAGGAGTTAACATAAAGATGCCAATATAAGCATTTAATAACATTATGATTTATGAAAGAAAGTGTGTATATATAATCATGTATGTATGTATAGTATGCATATGTGCAGATTTGTATGTTTTGCTTTATGTATGTATTCTCATGCATATAGTTGCATTATCTCTGTATGTATGTATGTATGTGTGTGTATGTATGTATGTATGTGTGTGTGTGTATGTATGTATGTATGTATGTATGTATGTATGTATGTATGTATGTATGTATGTATGTATGTATGGGTGTGTCTAAGTATGCTTATATGTGTATGTATCTGCATGGATATATTCACACACGCCTCTTTATAAGAGGATATTTGTTTGTAGCTATACGTAGATAGTTATCTGTTTAAGTAGCCATGACTTGCAAATACCTTGCCTATTCCTTTCCTCCTGCCACACACTTTTAGGCTTTGATTTGTTCTTTGCATTTTATATTCACTAGCATATGTCAGCCATAATATCCTCAAATTTCAATCCTTCTTGTATTATCGTAAAGTTGTCTTTTTTTTCTCCTCTTACCATATGACTCAGAATATTCTAATGACCACCTTTCGTGTATATTAGAGCAACTCTAACCTCATAATGTAAACTGGTGTCTTTCTCTTTTGACATTATCTCTATCTCTACCCATGTTATTGTTGCAAACCACCCCTTTCTTCTTAATCACTCCCATTGGTTGATGCTCAGTAAACGCTCAGACTTTTTGTATTTCAACGTACCATCTGATGGTCCAATTTCTAATTGACCACTGATCTTAATTATCAGTTTCAGAAATGATTGTAATGGAATGAAGCAGGGGTGGACCCAAAGAAGCGGGGCTGAGGTGCACGTGCCCCCTCAACAAAAGAAGTGCACCCTTCTAAATAATGTTATTACATCTTTTTCTCCTAGAATTGTAATCCCTTCTGACCATGTGCCCCACCCACTTCGAAAAATTCCTGGGACCGCGCCTGTAAAGAAATAACAAGTTACTTTCCATTATCCTCCAATACTATATCTGCTCTTCATACTATGTAATAGTCCTATACTGTATGCCTATTCCTTTTACCAGATCACACAGCAACGCAGTATTAACATAGATACTCGGAACCGCAACCTTATACCAGTGTTGCCAACTTAAAATCAGAAATTTATGCTAAATTACAGTAGAAAGAATACCAAAAAAGGCTAAAAAATGCTAAATAGGGAAAAAAAAAAATGCTAAAGACTAATTATATCAAAATGCTTAATTTTTATTTACATTTCTATTTACTTTCTTTAATTATATTCATCATTGAGAAATAATTTCTTGAATTTCACTGATTTGAACACTTTCAGCTGCAGTGCCTAGGTCTTGCCTTCTGAATACATTCAAGGTCCCAACCTTGTTAATTATGTGCTTTGGAATATCAAAGTTTTAGCAGCATTTGCCATATCATTCCAGACCATATTTTAGGAATTCAAGACAGGTTGCCCCTGGGAGCTCCTCTATACTGATGACCTTGCTCTAATTGCTGAGTCACTATCAGAACTAGAGGAGACGTTTCAGGTGTGAAAGCAAGGATTAGAATCGAAGGGCCTTAGAGTCAACCTAGCTAAAACCAAAATCCTAATAAGTAGAAAGGTAGACAAACCACAAACCCCTTCAGGTAGATGATTCTGCTTGATCTGTAGAAAAGGCGTAGGTAGAAACTCCATAAGATGTACCCAGTGTAAGCTATGGATACATAAGAGGTGCAGCAATATCAAAGGAAGGCTAACTAGCAAGATAGTTTTTGTATGTGGCAGATTCTCAGGAGCAATAAACACTGGAAATGTGCAGAGAACAACTTCTGCTACATTCCAGGGAGAAAAACTAGAAGTGGTTGATAGCTTCCTAGGTTACCTAGGTGACCAAGTTAGTAGCAGGAGGAAGGTGTGCTGAAAGTGTAGCTGCTAGAATAAGAACAGCATGGGCAAAGTTCAGAGAGCTCTTACCTCTGCTGGTGACAAAAGGCCTCTCGCTCAGAGTAAAAGGCAGACTGTCTGATGCTTGTGTACAAACAGCCATGCTACATGACAGTGAAACATGGGCCATGACTGCTGAGGACATGCATAAGCTCGCAAGGAATGAAGCCAGTAGATAGATGGCTAATGTTATAGATGCGTAATGTAAGTGTGCATACTCGAAAGAGTGTAAGTACCTTGAGAGAAAAGTTGGTCCTAAGACGTATCAGTTGTGGTGTGCAAGAGAGACGATTGTGCTGGTATGGTCATGTAGCGAGAATGGATGAGGATAGCTGTGGGAAAAAGTGCCACAGCCTTGCGGTTGAGGGTACCTGTGGAAGAGGTAAACCCAGGAAGACCTGGGATGAGGTGGTGAAGCATGACCTTCGAACATTAGGCCTCACCGAGGCAATGACTAATGACCAAGACCTTTGGAAATATTCTGTGCATGACAAGACCCAGCAAGACAAGTGAGACCATAACCCATGGCCTTTACCAGGGGTGTAGCCAGCCCACTTATGCATACCTTTCTTTCTTTGGACAGAAAACCCTGCTTGCAAAGACCTGTTGAGGCAAGTGAAATTGAAATCGAAATTGAACCAAATTCGTTGACTGGCACCCATGCCAACCTTTCTTCGTTGGACACTAAACTCAGCTTGCGAAGACCTGTTGGGGCAAGTGAAATTGAAACTGAACGAAATTCGATGACTGGCACCCATGCCAGAGGAGTGTTAACAGCACCATCCCAGCAGGATCACTGCCAGAGCAGCGATCTTACTTCCGTGTTGGTGGCACATAAAAAGCACCATTTGAGCGTGATTGTTTCCAGCTTCGCCTTACTGGCACTCATGCTGGTGGCATGTGAACAAAACATTGGACTGACTCCTGTGCAGGTGGCACATAAAAACCACCATGTGAGTGTGGCTGTTGCCAGTACCACCGGACTGGCCCTTGTGCCGGTGGCACGTAAAAAGCACCCACTACACTCTCGGAGTGGTTGGCATTAGGAAGGGCATCCAGCGCTAGAAACTCTGCCAGATCAGATTGGAGTCTGGTGTAGCAATCTGGTTCGCCAGTCCCCAGTCAAATCGTCCAACCCATGCCAGCATGGAAAGCAGACGTTAAATGATGATGATGATGATGAGTATTGATCTAAGCATAGGAAGATGAATTTTGTTTTTCAATTTTGATTTGATTACGTCCATACCACTGAACAACCGCTCAACTTCTGCATTTGAGTTTGGCAATGTCTAGATTAATGGCAAAATTTGCAACATCTCTAAAAGGATTTCCTCCAGGAGCATCTTTATATTCCAAGACTTCTGGCCAGAATGCCTCAGTTTTAGATGTATGTATCCATTTAACTAAGTGAATGCTATTAAATTGAACTTCAATTGAAGCAATTTTTTTTTCATTTAAATGCATTGCTTCTAAGACAGATAAAACTGGCTCTTTGAAATGCTTCAAAATACTCTGTACTGAAAAGCATTTGATATTCCTCAGTGTATTAATATTGTCTAGCAAACGGTGCTTGAGCTCTTTATAAAGGCAGAGTAAAAATTGTTGTGCTCTTTTGCAAATACTATTTTCTTTGGTGGCTGTTACAGTCTTCTTGATAATCATTTCTGCTATCTTTCTCTCAAACCTGTAGCCTAAATTTGGTTTAGGATCCAGAAATTTTTCAATAGAAGCATCATGATCAAAAGGATCAATTCTACATGTTGGCAACACTATCATATTAGCAACAAATTTGATCAAATTTGAAAGATCTTCAAGTAATTTTGTTTTGTCAACAGTGTTTGATTCAAACAATTTATTCACTTCCTGAACATGTTTTAAAATTGGATGCAAAAATAAAAGGTAAAGTTCATTCTTAAAATCACAAAACATTTCATGTAACATTTGTGCTGTAAAGCATTTTTCTTTTGTAGTTGTAGTTTGGAAGTGAGTTTGCAATTCAAACCATTGGCTTAAAATTCTATTTACTGCTGGTTTTATTGACAGCCACGTAGTTGTACAAGAATTCACAATCTTCAAAGGCTCTTTATCATTGAAAACAAGGTAAAGTTGTTTGTTAGGCACTTTGTCTTGTTGAAGAATGAGAGAACCATTTCGGATATTAAAAAGTGTGGGATACTGCCAACTGTAAAGAATGACATACACATCTGAATAGAAGTAATGATGGAACTTCTTTTAATTTCTGGGAAACACCATTGTTGACTTCTATGATTACTCTAGCATTGTCGGTTCCTATAGCCAGTAAATTTTATATATCATACATTCTTGAGGTGAAGAATACTGATTCAGGATGCAGGGTGGCCAACTCATGAAGTAAAATCTGCAGAAATCCTAAAACTGAGTTCTGATATAAACCTGGGAACATTATATTTTGCTTCCAATCTAACATTTAATATCTATTGGTAAAACCACAAATACAACTACAATACTTGAAAAACAAAAGTAAGTAGAAATATAAAGGGGGAGACCCCCACCCCCGGACTTCTATACAAGATATATAATCCAAAACAAGCATGAAAAAACACAGGCCTATTTTAAAACAGTCAAACTGAGAGTAAATCAGTCAACCTGTTATGATAAAAACTCATCACTACAGAATAAAGCATTGTTAGGACGAATTTCCACGCTTTCATTCTTTGCAACATATTTACATTATTGTGTAGTGAGTTCAGGTGCTGACATGAGTTATCTTCTCCTCCTCCCCCCACCAGCACCACTCTGTATCCAAGCCGGTGGGGAGGAGCTGGAAAAGTTCATAACTTGGTAAACTTCCTTTTGATAAACTTTCATTTGAAGTTTCATGAAAGTGAAAGAAAAATTCAACAACAGCCAGTAGTACTAAAATTTGCCTGTAAGATACTTTAACAAAAGTAGAAAAGGAGGAAAAAGAAGAAAAAAGGGTAGCTATTATGGAAATGTCATGATCAGAGAAAAATGCTAAATAAAATTTTAAACCTGCTATTTTTCCTGCTAAATGCTAGATTCAAAAATTTTCTGCTAAATGCTAAAAACAAAACCTAGATCTAACATAAAATATGCTAAATTGGCAACCCTGCCTTATACTGTAGTTTGTTATGCATTTCGACCATCTATTTCCACGATGTGACCGTGCATACTCTTGTGCATTTATGTGTGTGTGTGTGTGTGTGTGTGTGTGTGTGTGTGTGTGTATGTGTACATGTGTGTATGTGTACGAGTGTTAGACTGTCTAATGTGTGTATGTGTAAAAGGCAGTTGGACATATGTACGTGAGTGAATGTGTGTGTGTGTGTGTGTGTGTGTGCGTGCATGTGTGTGAGCATGCATACACGTGTGTACGAGGTTATTGTATGTGTGTATATTATACACATTTATGTGTGTATATTATGTACTTTTATGTGTATGTCTATGTATGTGAACAAGTGTGCATGTCTCTGTTTTCAATTGGTGTGTGTATATAGAGCTTTTAGATAAAATATGTGGGTGTATAAAGTTAATATGTGTGTGTATGTTGTGTTTGTGCATATGTATACATGTGTAAGGGCATTTGTACGTGTGTATGAGGCTATCTGAAGCATGTTGTTGGAAGATGTGTGCAGGTCAGTCTGGATGGAAGCTCAGGTGTAATAGGGGTGACAAGGGAAGTAAGTGTTGGGAGGTGTGGATGCATAAATATAGTCCTATACTGTATGCACATTCCTTTCACTGTACGTGAAGGGAAGTGGAAGTGTGGGTGCTAGTGTTAGTGGAATGGAAAGGAGTGTGTGCATGTATGCTGTAAGTGCATAATATGTTGTGTGGGTAATGAGTTAGTTAAACAGTGTGGAAAAGGCATGGGGGATAGAGGAGGAGGGCAGAAAATGTGGGAGGCATGTGGTGTGTGTAAATGTGTGTTGAGGTAGGCTTAGAGGAAGAGTGATGAAGAATTGAGACCATAAGGAACTGAAGAACAGAGAGGAAAAAATGAACTCCTGCTTATGCCAGCAGCAGGAGTCCGGATGGCCTCTGTGCAAGGCCAGTCTGACCATAGACAGATGTTGCAGGAAGTGATCTGTCAAGCAAAAGTGACACGATATGCATTGTCATTCTTGAGTCCCAAAGATAATCGGCAAACCAGTCAGCTACTGCTGGCCAGTTTGACCAATGTACAGGAAGTGACAGAGGAGAGAGAGAGAGAGAGAGAGAGAGAGAGAGAGAGAGAGAGTGAGAGAGAGAGAGGGAGAGAGAGTGAGAGAGAGAGAGAGAGAGTGAGTAAAGAATGCAGTAGATCAAATTGTTATGTATGTATGTATGTATGTATGTATGTATGTATGTGCGTGATGCATGCGTGTGTGTATGTGTGTATATATATATATGTGTGTGCATACATATATATACATACACACACACACACACACACACACACACACACACATATATATATATATATATAGATTCAGTAGCCACCTTATTATTACCTTATTAATATCATTAATAATGGTAATAATACATCTTTATATATATATATATATCGTTATATCAACCAGACTATCAGATGTTGCCACCATGCTGGCAGGGTAGGTAGACCAACATTCCCCCAAACAGACCACCAGTAACTCATAGGGTTACATATTTACAGATGATTGGACTGGTGCAACATGAAATGAAGAATTTTGCTCAAGAGCACAGTGCACTGCTGGTATGGTAATCAAAACTACAATCTTGCAATTTTGAGTGCAATACTCTAACCACTAGGCTATTATTTAGAAAAATATATACACACTATCAAGTGAGTGTTTGAATTAAATAACCCCCGGTATAAATATATATTCAGACTAGTGATAAAACAATTTGGGAGAGAGAGAAAGAGAGAGAGAGAGAGAGAGATGCCAATGTAATTAGTTTACTTTCAGTTTTGGTAGTGTCAGAACCAGTGTATTTAAGAGATCAAATATAGGTTTCACTCCATTGAAGCTAAAAAAAAAGCTTTGATCCTGTAGATGTGACACCCGTATATCCTCTCTAGGAGTGATAATATTAAACTAGTTTTAGAGCGAGAGAAAATTTATATATTCTCATATAGAATTTAATTTGATTTAAATCTAAATGTAGCAGAGTAGAAGTAGACAGTAATATATAGAAGTAAATAGAAACAATGCAATTATATATACAAGTGAAATATATTCAAAAAATAAAGTTTTCTAATGGAAGGGTGAAAATGTTTTAGTCTTTTGGTTTACAAACAGAGAACTATGAAACATTAATGAGCATAAAATATCTCTGTTGCCTTAGATTACAGTGTCTGTATCATCAGCAACAGCAGCACTATCATCATCATCACCATCACCACCATCATCATCATAGGCAGTTAGATGATGATGACTGTGTACAAAACGACACAGAAAGAAATCGATTTCCTCCACTTGTCATTTGTAGTTCTGTTATCTATCTCCAATCTTCTCATGTTAAATTTTGTATATTTTTGCATCCCTGTCAGATCTACCCATGTGTTTGAGCCACTAAACAATTGTGAGTAGAGTAACTTTCTAGACAACTAAATTTCCTGCATTCTTTTAACATGCCTAAGAGAGCAGAGCTATATTCTATTATTACATCTTCCATGCAAAGAATCTCAGCTTCCATTAGAATGAGCATCTTTCTGGCCTTGTCTTTCCATATCATATTCATGATCTATCTAAGCTGTCATATGAATGTATATAGTCATTTAAGCCTATTTGTGGTATATTGTTCGTGTCTCTGATCTGTATAAGAGACGAGTGTAGGAGCATTATTTCCCTTTGGCAGAACTGTTATCCATCTATGCGTGGTTTTGTTAGTGTTGTCAACTGCTTTGCCTCGCACATAGATACACACTGCTGTCTGTCACTGGACACAGGAAAGATTTTCATGAGTTCCAATCAAGCCTTGGGAGAAGTAAGACGTATTGTTATGTCCACACATGAACATTGCCAGTAAAATTTGGCAAGGAGTTGCTACCCATGATGGAAGGACAGTACAACACTTGAATAAGAAGAAAATCAGAAATAGCTGCTAGGAACAGATAAGCAATTTCGCAGGAAAAACCAGTGAGGAAGATGAAGACAGGTGAATGTTGGACAAAGCTCCATGGTACTGGCATAAAACACTGACAGCCGAAATTGTGGAAGAAAAATATTTCAGAAGGAAATTATTTGAAAGAACACCATGTATTTCCTTGAAAAGAGAATGCATAACCTATTTGGTATAAGTTTGAGATGAGGAAGATGAATTCCAGAGGTTCAATTGAGCAAGAGAAAATATTCTTACATTGGGTCACCAATTTTTAGTGGATAGACACTCAGGTTTTATAATAGTGGTAATAGAATACCTTGTAATGCAATAATTATAATTCCATGTAGATGTGAATAATGGACAATGTTCAGAAGGCTTAACAGAACAATAATAATTTATTGGAAGAGGAATTGGTGACAGAATTAAATCAAAGCTTGCTTGCCGACATCTGGTGTATAGCATTCAGAGATAGGGCATAACAGTATCCTAAGTGAATAGAAGGAATAAGTCCCAAATCATAAGGTTACAAATTCAAATGCGGTGTATGCAGCATATTAAAAATATAACACAGTTACTTTATGATGTAAAAATATGGAACATAATAAATTTTCAAACAGTCTCATAATCTGGTATTAAATTCGAGAATGTTTCTCCATTAGATATTTCCACACAATATTGAGTTCAGACAGAGACATAACAATACATCTTACTTCTCTCAAGACCTGACTGGAACTGATGAAAAACTTTTCTGTGTCTGGTGAAAGGCAGCAGTGTGTATCTATGTGCAAGGCAAAGCAGTTGGCTACACTAACCAAATCACACATAGCTGGATAACAGTTCCACCAAAGGGAAATAGTGCTCCTAGAGGGGGATAATACTACTGCTTGGTATACCTTGCTCTTGACTTGGACTAACACATGCTCAGTATTTTACAGATGCCCTCTCAATTACTTTCTCAATTTTTTGAGTGCTGAGCTGGCCTTGCTTATCCTACAGTCACTAAACCTGCCATCATTACTGATTGTACAGCCCAGATCAGTAAAGCCTCTATCAAATCCAGCCCTTCAATAATGACAGGCTTAGATTGTGTTACCTGACTTGTGTTAGAACTTGTCTGATAAAGAATGCTACTTTTCAAACCAAACTTTGTGGCTATGCTATATGAAACATCCATCAGACTTTGTATGATTTATACAGTATGAAAGACAAGAACGCAATCACAGTCATTAACAAACAATATTTTTCTAATTAACATGAGGTGCAACATCATTAAAGGTTAGCATCAGGTCATGTTTGTATGTATCAGTTGATTTGTGGAATGTTTCCTTGAAAATCACTGTAAAAAAGTAAGAATATTGGTGCTAGCATTCAGCACTGCTTAACTTCTATTGTAACATCAAACAGTTGTAGAGCTGAGTCCTCATTCATATGTGTAAATATTTCTGGACGTTCAGATTTGAGTATCTGTCACAAGCTTGACACTTTTGCAGTGTTCAATATCTTTGTGAAGTCAACAAATGCAAACAATACTTTGTTTTGTTCCATACCTTTCTCCTGGATTTGATAGAGATAGAATATTATATCCATGGTGCTTCTAAGATTTTCTTCCACAATCTATTGAGCAACATTCATGAAAGGAATTTCCTGGCTATAGACAGCAGTGAAATCCTTTCCACACTCATCCCTTCTACCTTTCTTGAGAACAGGGACAATGTTAGTTTCAAGTTCTGTGAAACATCACCATCCCTCCATCTTTCCCACATCAACTCTTACAGACAGCTAATGCATTTGTCATTGACATTTTACCACACTTCCATTGGAATACTATTTCATCAAGTGCCATTATATTTAAAAGTGATCTGGTTGTAACCATTACATCAATTGTTACACCACATTTTCCAAACATTCCTATTTGTTAATCAAATGCTTTAGAAAATGGGTCCTTTCTCTCAAAAATCATCAGCTGATCTCATTCGAGTGACCCCCCGCCCTCCACTTCTTTTGTGGTTCATATTCGTCCTTTGTCCAGCAAAAAAGATACAAAAATCATTGAAATCAGTGGTGATTTGTAGTACAATTGTTTTGCTTTTCCACTTCCCCAGATTCATCTGTTGCAGTCTTCTCTTGGTTTCTCTGAGTTTAGAGTTTGATTGAGTGTTGGCAGCTCAAAAATATTTCTGATAAGTTTGGTTGCATTGCTCTCATAATGAAGGGAAAATAGTATCCTTGCAAGCAAGATTAAATCCTCATATTACTGGGAACTTAATCTTACCAGAAACAAGATAACCTCCCTTGCACCAGTTTCACAAATGACTGGCAGCAGGCAGGGCATCTTATCACTTACCAAAAATGGAATATACAAGAAGTGAGACATGGTTCATGATCTACCAAGAAAGGCAGTGAACCTGAATGAAAACTGACCCAGTCTGCGATGAACCCTTCGACCCATATCAGCAGGGAGAAAAGCAAGCACAAGTGATGATGAATAAGTGATGATGTGTGCATGTGTGTGTGTGTGTGTGTGTGTGTGTGTGTGTGTGTGTGTCTGTGTCTGTGTGTGTCTGTGTC
>NC_068988.1:80270034-80274055 GCF_001194135.2 Octopus bimaculoides
TGTGTGTGTGTGTGTCTGTGTCTGTGTGTGTCTGTGTCTGTGTGTGTCTGTGTCTGTGTGTGTCTGTGTGTGTGTGTAACTGTTCCCTATAGTTAAAGCTTTAATCCATTCTTTTATTCATTCACTCAACACTAGTATTATTCAATAGTATTGTTTCAAATATTCCCTATGCAATGTTTCTTACTTCTTGCTTTCTTCTCTTAATATTTTGTTCTTTTATCCTTTCCCCACAGCTTATTATTGTTAAACCCAAATCCTCTCTCTCTCTCTCTCTCTCTCTCTCTCTCTCTCTCTCTCTCTCTCCTTCTTGATTTGCTGGCTTGTTTAACCCATTTATATTTAAACCAGTCATATCCAGCCCAAATAACCTGCCTGTTTTATTTTCAAACTGGCCTTGTCCAGCTTCTCACACTTACTCTACAATGTCATTGTAAATTTTAGAAATCACAGCATCGAAATCTTGAAGCTACAAAATAGTGCCTGATTAACTCAAAACAATGTGAATAAATAAGCTTTACATTTGGTAAACTGAATGCTAAAGGGTCAAATTTCACCCTTAAGATTGTCTTCTATTCAGCCCCTAAGAAGCCACATTTCACTATCAAAGACCATAAGCCCAATTTCTTAAACAAACCTACAACTCAGCTTGTTTACTCCATGAAAATTAACATAGGAATCATTAGCAAACATGTTGAATCAAGAACAACATTGAATCAAGAAACAAGATTTAATCATGAACAACAACATGCAGAATAATTTAAGGTTAACATTTTGATGTACAATTAAACCTTGGGAGAGGCATTATTTTGATGTAGTTTTGATGTAGTTTTGATAGCTGATTTATAATAATTCTCTACCCACATGTTACATTAATTCATCCACAATCAATGAACTAAACAACATCTCATCATTCACTACATTTGTCTCTTCCTTCCCCCAGCTCTCACAGCTGAATGCCATTTTGTCAGTTTTCTCTTCTGTCCTACCCCTGCCAACTATATCATTGCTATCCAATATACCTGTGTTCACCACTCACTCCACTCACCTTTTCTGCCTTTCTCTCCCACCTTCCTTTTGCACTCCACTTATACTCATCTGCTTGTACCTTGAGGGTATGGGTATGCCCTGGTATGTCTTCACTGTCCTCTTCTCTCCCTCATTCATTTTCTCTCTCTATCTCTCTCTCTCTCTCTCTGACTGAGGTAGCCATGTATCTCCTCTGCAGCAAGACACCTGTTTCTGTCCTCCTATCATAGTTTAACTTCTCATCACCTGGCACAAAGTCACCTCCCTCAATACCAATCCCCCTCTCAGTTGAGGGGTCTCTGTCTTGCATGTTACTTGGTGACCTCACTGGTGCTAATGCCACATAAAAAGCACTCAGTATACTCCGTAAAGTGGTTGACCTTAGGAAGTGCATCCAGCCATAGAAACCATGCCAAAGCTGACAGTAGAGCTTGGTACAGTCCTCTTGCATAGTAGCTTCTGTCAAACTGTCCAGTCCATGTCAGCATGGAGATCAGACATTATATGATGTTGGTGATGATGATGAAATATATATATACACACATACACACCCATATTTATATAGATATATACACATACACTCATACACATACATATATTTATATGCATGTATATGTATATACATATGTATGTATGTATAGTACACATTTTGATCAGTATATCAAGTATTATACAGAGATAATTATAGATGTTCAGCTGTGATATTATAGTTTGAAATGCAATGCTACTGCACTCATACTGACCAGTGATATTTTGTTGAGTCCATATCTTCAATCAAATCTGTTAGATGTTCACCACAATTCTCCAATTCTGAAAGGAAAATAAATAGAATATATTAAAACAGAAAAATATTTTATTACATTCTACATCCTGTACAGAGATTTACTAAAATAAAGAATAATAATAACAAATTCAATGCCTTATATATTGGGATCAAGGGAATGAAGCCCATGCACAAGACTGGAAGGCTGAAATATAAAGTTAACATTTGCAGGATTTGAATTCGGAACATACAGAGATGTAATTAAGTATAATATTCTGCCAATTCCACCACCTACTACCCTTGTATATTCATATTAATGAATTTATGTTGGTTAAAATTGTAACAATTTTTATGACTCAATCTGAGCCAGAATATCGCCTTGAATCATTGCTGTCTTGTATCATTTTAAACCAGTATGTTACTTTAATCCAGTGTGTCACTTTGAACCATTATTGTATCAATCCAGTGTCACCCTGATCCAGCATATTACCTTGATCTAGTGAGTTACCTTGAACTGCTATTGTTTTGATCCAGAGTGTCACCTTGATCTAATATGTCAACTTGACCCAGGGTACTATCTTGATCTAGTGTGTTACATTGAACTATCATTA
This sequence comes from Octopus bimaculoides, assembly GCF_001194135.2. Classification (NCBI taxonomy): domain Eukaryota; kingdom Metazoa; phylum Mollusca; class Cephalopoda; order Octopoda; family Octopodidae; genus Octopus; species Octopus bimaculoides. Next base: position 80,272,435 of record NC_068988.1, read on the forward strand.
TCTTGATCCAAAGTGACACCTTAAGCCAGATCTAAAATGAGCTGAACAGCCATCTTAAGCCAAGTAACCCTTTGAGTCAGAGTGTCTCATAAAATCGGTGTTCAGCACTAGATTCAGTTACTTTTTACAAGTTAGAGCTGATGTTTTCCTCAGGGACATTTGCCAAATTCTAGGTGAGTCTAATATTCCTACAATAGCATGTCCTGCTCAAAAATACAATAAATGAGCTGTAACAGATTTGCACTCATAACTTATTTCCTGGATTTACCATTTAGCCATTTAGCTTCTGTTTGGAGTGTCTTTTCATGGAAAACTATACAATCTAAGAATTAAAAAAATATGACTATTTTGTTTTGGAGGCCCATTTTCTTTTCCTAATTGACATAAATGACATGACAAGTGTCACCAAATACAGTAAAATAAAAATGTTTGCAGATGACTCTAGCTTTCAGAAAGTCTTCAACAAGATAAGTGACTGGCCAGAACTTCAATTTGATCAAAACACTATGATTTAATGAGCAAGAAAAATAACAATATGTTGCTAAATGAGAAAATTTTTTTATCACATCTACCATGAAAAAGATGTGCTTAAACAACCAAATTGTTTTTCTGCAAGAGGACCTCAAATGATGTAAAATATTAGAGACTTATGTGAAAATGTCGACAACATAAACTAGAGCAGCACTACACCATCAATAAAATTGACATAATGTACAGAATGTGCTCTTTGATCCTATTCACTACCCTTTGAATACTGTTACTTACTGTGATATCTCCATGTCAAACACAAGACTTTGAGAACTGAAGACCTGAGAAAGTCAATACCCCAACCAAAACATAAATGTCAAAGCAGGCCTTGATTACTACAATCACTTTGAAAAGCTTCATCTCTATTCTCTCCAATATTATCAGAAGCACTATAACATTTATAAAATGTGGAAAATATTCCATCTCCCAAAGGTTGTTTGTGTCAAGGATAGCTCCCAATGTCATATGTCCCACACAAAAATCAAGCTCACATTACTTTACAACTCAACTATTTTATCTCAACTAGTCCTACTCAATTCAATGCTATCTCAAAACAAATCAAACAGTATAATGACTCCATAATCTTTAAACATTGCCCAAATATATTCCTCCAAGAAATATCAGATAAACCCTTTTACTTTAGTCCATTTCAGCCAACAATTCCCAGCTTAAGTGAGCAATGATGTCACTTAAATATAATTTTAAAAGAATGGTGCCTCTATGTTTGATAAATCCTTGTATCTTGCAGGCTGAACCTAATTTTATTAGTTGAAGTTTTAATTACAAATCAATTAGTCATTCTTCCATTAAAATTGACTTCCATAATCAACACTTTAAAATTCCTATTTTCATATGTATCACTATGTTCGTGTGTCACTAGATCTGCCCTCCTTACAGCAGTTAAGACATTGATTTTCATATACTTGTGCTATCCATTATGAATCAATAGTTGAGGTATTGATTTTGCTCATTTAATATCCATATTCCATGCTGACTTGGGTTGGATGGTTCAACAGAATTTGATGAGCCAGAGGTAAGTGTTGAGAACCCCCAACCCCTAACTCTCTCACGTTATATATATATATATATATAT
>NC_068988.1:80274211-80282886 GCF_001194135.2 Octopus bimaculoides
ACCTCTATTTTATGCGTGTGTATATGTCTGTGTGTGCCTCTGTGTGTGTGTGTGTGTGTGTGTGTGTGTGTGTGTGTGTAATTCCCTTTTACTTTTTCAAGTTGAAAGTAAAACAGTTCAATAACACACAATTAATGCCATAACAATATGAAATAATGATGTACAACATGCATGAAATAGAGGTATTGATATACCATAATAAAATGATATGACAATCAGTAAAATATTTTACCAGAGAAATCAATATTTGTGTTTGCATTTTTGAAGATTGGTTCCACAATTGAACCATATGTCATTAATCCCTGTTTGTTTCCAGCATGCGGCTGACACAAAACTCTTAGATTCTTTGGACGCTCTGGGAAACCTGAAAATATTACATATTGTAGATATTTAACAATCAACATTAATTTATGCAATATAATGATTTACATTAGTTAAATTGTTTCATCTTGATAATTTGTTGTATTAAATTAAAAATTTAGGCAATTCTATAGATGATACTAAACTTGAAGTGGTTAAGCCAAAATTCCTTGCATCATGTGGCATCAATGATGTTCTATATCCTGCACTAATTCTTGTCTGTTCATTTAAAGATCTACAGTGCATAGCTGAAAAAATAAATCTAAAGGATGATTTATCATCTCAGACAGGTTTATTTTTGGACCTAAAGAACGAGCTAATGAGTAAATTTTTATGATTCAAAGCACATTCTATACATAAACTCTTTGCAATCAATGATGACCTAAAAGTAGAGACTATAGAATTGACATATTTTACTGGAATTAATTGTACTCAGATATAAATAAAGTGTTATGATTGTCTAAAAACGTCACTTAAAACATCCATCTCAGACGTTATTGTAATGGTGCTGTCAAGATGAGTATATGTTCTTGGATCAATAATAATAGTCATGTTCTCATATATATTTTACTTTACCAACAAGGGCTATTGGATCAATAATCCTGCAGTTAAGTTCTTATACAGACGTATTTTACATGACCATCAGGGACTATTGCCAACAAGTAATTGAACAAGTTGCAAGAATTGTTGGTCATCCCATTCTTGTAGGTCCTGTCCTACATATGGGTAAAAAATGCTTGCATTGTGGTAAATTGGACTGTTTCAGTAAATCTTGTGGATGTAAGCCTTCTTTCCAAATCTGTTGGTGACATTACTATTAAAGGTATGAGTTCTAAACACTCTAATGGTGAGGAAGTGACTTTGAATATTAATTATGCAACATATAATAAAATACATTGACTTCCTTCTAAAGTGAATGGATGTGCACTTCAAATGCAATTGGAAACTGGTGGAGCATGTTCCATCACTCTGGTTTTGCTAATAATAAAGTTACCATTTATTAGCAAACCTACTGAAAGACATTTAACTTATTATGATAGGTCAAAACTTGAGATTGCTGGCACCACAGCTTAAGGATAACTTCAGAGATATGACAAACAGCACTTCTCCTTTGCAGTGGTTAATAGCCTTTATAACTCTAGATTAACCAGTGCTGACATTCTGAAAGATATGTTATGCTGCTATGTTTTAAAGTATTATTTACTGCCAATAAAAAAAGCTGAAATGGTTAAAATTTCATTATCAGTTACAATTAAAAACAATATCTGTTCAGTGTGCCCAGTATACACAAGAAAAGGAATTTGAAAATGAACCTCAGCTTTGAAGTAATGAAATTCATATTTCATACATGTATGATGACAATGATACATTACCAATTATAGGGGAGTGAAAGTAAGGTGTAAATTAAAAATTGTGAATAAATTACAGAGTAGATATCAATGACAAGATTCAAGCTTTTTCTTATATAACTTTTCATCTCCAAACAATGTCCACTAATATGTAGAGTTAATGTTAGGTTAGGTTTTATTTTCCTTCAGTTGTCTTAAAGAGTGCATACTGAAAAAGTTTGTGAGCGAGTGTTTGCAATAGACTTTACTTAGAAAATAAACTTCAGATGGGTCTTGAAAATAACAACTCCATTCTTCAAAATTTTATCATCATCTGGAGGGATGATCAAATTAACAGCATAATTAGCAGTAATTGAAGAATCAATAAATTACAGTTATTATCAGACTGAAAGGAGCTTGTATATTGATTAATCCAAATTATTTAATTAATTATATATCATCCATATTTTGTGTGAATATTTTGAAAGATGGGATCCACTGATCATACAGTCTCATAGACAAGATCCAATGGACAGGTGTTTCCAAAGTGAAAGGTAAAGAAAATATTTGGGTTTGATAAGTTATAGTCGCCAGTTTATACCAAAATTTGCAGGCAAAGTTTAGTTTCTTCTTGCAGCAGAAAGAGAATGTCTTTTCATGAGGAAACACAAGCGTAGCTCCTTAAATAGACAAAAAACTTCTTACACAATACTCAGTTTTGGTAAAATTGTCTATTCAATATGGAACAACTCTTACAGCCTGTGCTTCTGAATTTGTAGCTGGAGAAATAATGTCTCAAAATGGAAAGTCCATAAAATATATGTGTCAAACACATGATAGCAATATTGAATGGGAATCTTATGTGGTGACATAGTGGGCTGAAAGATAAGGATATATTCAATAAGAGAAAATTTTCACACTGGAGATGCTGTCACTGCAGCACACTTTTTCTTTTTTTTCTTTTCATAAAATCTTGATGTTGTCAGACAAGCTTCTCATCAGATTGTTAAGTGGGTCATCCCATTATCACAAAATGATTTCGAAATTATTTACATGCTTAGGGCAAACCATCAGTCATGTTGATGTCCTTAGTATGACAAAAGTACAACTCAAATTAGTTTGTTAAAGTGTTCTTTACAAATGACATTACATTCTGACACAGGTAATAATGAATTTTCTTTTGCTAATGCTCAAAAATTTGAAGGCATTAAAAATAATTTTAACATAAGTACACTTTAAGTTAAAGTATCATATTGCTGGAAAAGATTGGTCAAGACTAACTCATTCAGAACAATAATTTGCTAGACATTCTTGTGAACTGACTGTAAAGAATGGTCTAATCTTTAATAAATTAAACAGACTATTTATTCCCAAACTTTATTGGAAACAACTTCTCAACAATTTATGATATACATATAGCTGTAGAACAAATGATAAAAAAAAGGGAACAAGCACTTGAGTTTGGTGTCTTTATCTTAGCAATACTGTAGAACTTGTCAGATTTTGTAACATGTGCTAAAATCAGATTTAAAGGCATCCCTTGCACTGCTAGGTGCATTGAATCACTGCTTTAGGGAAAGATTATATTTAGACTGGGGATATGTATAAAATGCTGGGAATGTATCAATCGTAATTGACTCATACACCTCTGGGATTAAAATCCTTTTATGTTCCCGTGGGTGCATAAGGAAATGTCTATTTTCCAACTTCTCTAACTTTGGTATTCTAATGACAGTCGTTTTGAGCAGTGGACTAGAATTCATTCAATTAAAGGACTGTTTAAACTGATTTGATTGCAAGATAATTACACACTTTATCTAATGTTTCCTCAGTTTTTTAGGTGTCAACATATATATGAAACTCTTATACTGTGTAAATTACTTTTTCATCCTATGATAAATATGTATGCACAATGAATTTATAATGAGTAACAATTATTATTACTGTATTAAAAGAAATGTCTCCTCCATATACTATCATTATCATATTAAGAAGAAAGGCAATGAATTGGTAGTAATGTTAGCATGCAGGACAAAATGCTCAGTGGCATTTCTTCTGGCTTTATATTCTGAGTTCAAATACCACCAAGATTACCTTTGCCTTTCATTCTATTAAGGTCAGTAAAATAAGAACCAGTTCATTTCTGGGGATCGATGTTTCTGACTTTCCTCTTCCCTCAAAATTGCTGGCCTTGCACCGATATTAGAAAGAATTATTAGTGTGTTTAAGGAAATTATTATTATTAAATTAAGAAAGGCAGTGATCAGCTGGCAGAATCATTAATCCATTGGACAAAATGCTATGGAATTTCTGATTCTTTATGTTCTAGGTTGACTTTTGCAGTCAATAAAATAAGTACCAAAGGCAGCGAGCTAGCAGAAACATTAGCACACCAGAAGAAATGCTTAGCAGTATTTCATCTGTCTAAGTTCAAATTCCACCGAGGTTAACTTTGCTTTTCATCTTTTCAGGGTCGATAAATTAAGTACCAGTTGCATACTGAGGTCGATCTAGTCGACTGGCCTCCTCCCCCAAAATTTATGTATGTGTATGTGTGAATACACACACACACGCACACACACACACACACACACACACACACACTATTCATAAACAACATCCCCAAATTTAATGGTACACCAAAAAGTGGTGTGTAAAAGCTTACTTTGCATCAATTGTAACGTTTGGAGTATTTACTATAGGTTCTTTTTCAACCATTTCAGTATATTTGATGTCTGTAAGCTATCTCCAGCTGAGGAATCACTTGGCAGTCAATTAGGAGTGATTATGGTCCCTTTTTAATACTAGGTTTGACAAATGCTTACAAGAACACAATATAATAAAATTCTCTGTGGAGACAAATTATCTGATTCATGCTGACAGAAAACACAATCTGGATTAAACACAAAGCTCATTGAGGCTATTGGAGCAAATAATTTCTAAATATTCTCCTCCAACCAAAACATCAGTTAATCATAATAATGTTGTCAATGGACCAGCATCACCAACTTCTCCATCTCATGTAAAGCTACCATTTAATCATGTGACCCATGTGGTAATGGAATGGTTCTAACAGATCAGCATCAAGTTTTTCCAGCTACCAGCAGCAGCAGCAGCAGCAGTTCCACCACCACTGCCACCATTACTACTACTACTACCACCACTTCTACTGCTACTATATTCAATTTACAACACCTTCCATACCACCAACATAACAAGATTTTGCTAATCACATCACCACAACTTAATGAATTGTACATCATCACCATGTTGAAGCTGTAGAATCACAAAGGGAATTTGGAAGCCACAAACACTGAAACAATTGATCTTTTACAGTTGGCATAATATATTATTTAAAATATTTTATTATTAATTCATAAATGTATCCAGTCAATATTTCCACATGATATCTACCTGCCTATTCTGTATTATCAATGTTATGTCAATGTTGTTGTTATAAAGCATTACATGTACTTTTCATGCCTGCACATGAGCAGGACAGTTTAGGATGACTACCAGTTTGATGTGAAAGAGTTTTATAGTAAGCCTCTTGGCTAATGGTGGTGAACTATAACCCCAGTCATAATACACATTGGAAAATGTAAACCCTCTGTTGTGAACTTATATAGAAATATGCAAGAGTGTTACATCATATGACGAGTAATGTAGGGATATAGTTTTATCAATGCAAGTAATATCAAGTAATACTACATAGGTATAAAGCAGCAAGATCTTTCTTCTTCTTAGTGGGACGGGAGTGGCGGCCTTCAACTTAATGGTTACTTAGGTCATTTGTGAATATTTTAGTTTAACCCTTTAACATTCAGATTACCCTGTCAAGTGTAATGTTTATTTATTCACACTGTGTGGAATTAACCATGCTTTATCTCATAGCTTTGAAACTTTAATGATGTGATTCTTTATTTTTAAAATGACATTGTAGGGTACCTGCGAGAGGCAAGATCTGGCTGGTTTAAATGCTAAAGGGTTAAACTCATGCAGTGATTATTTCTAGAACAAATCAATTGAATGGAAGTAATTTCTCCCCGAGCCACATCCCCATGAACAATTTCATAGAATCTTCAGTAATATTCTCTCCATGTTATTTTCATCAGAGATTCTTGTCTACTTATTGGCTACGAAGACTGGGATGTTAAGAATTAATTAACAAAGAGAGAAAGTAGTTATGGATCAGTCTGCACTTTGTCCTATATCTTTGCTGGTTTTCTTCCATAGGCTCCATTCATTTTGGATACTTGGCACTTTTTTTATGTAGCTACCATCTTCAATTATATTCTATCCATTCTACTTTCATCAAGAACTCTGACCTATTTATTGGCTATAGAGACTGAGATATTTAGAAATAATTAACATTGTATGATATTAAGCTACACTTTGTCGCAATGTAAAACCATTGATTGTCTAGCTGGTACTTTCTTGAATCATAGGAGAGGAAAATTAACAAATTATGATTATTCATGCCTTCTTTGAGTGTATTTGCAAATTAAGTGAAGTATAATCAGTTCCTTATTTCTAATTAGATATGAAAATTAGTTTCAGACTTCAGTTAGCTAGTGTCATATCACAGCAAATATTGTGATATTGTTTAAATAATGAAGTGATATATATGTGCATATATATATAATAGTCTTGGAGAAAGAAGACTGAGGAAGACATGGGAAGAAGTGGTGAACGTTGATCATTTAAGAATGGAGGACATTAGAGAAAAGAAAGATGACAAGGAACTACTACTATTAGCAGGACATTGCAATGGAGAAGACCCATGAAATCCATGAAAGCAAAAGAAAATGGAGGTAAAATGATGATGATGGTAGTGGTGGTAAGTGAAGGCCAATTAATAGGATATTTGATATGTATGAGAGTATAACAGTGATATGGGGAGCTGTGCTTTGTTACAATTATATATATCAATGACTAGGTCATTAGTCATAGATAAAATTTAATGATCTTTTGTCTCTAAAATATAATTGTTACAGAATACAATTAGAAATATACTTTATATACTGACATAATTACTCAAAATTATAACAAGTCTGAGTAGGATTCAAGAGACATTATATCATTTTAATACAACTCAAGTTTACAGGCATAACAACCTCAAGTTAGAAAAATCAATGATATTTACATTTACAACTGATATATTATTCACATGACTGTCAACATATTTTTTTACACAATGAACTAAGCTTGAATTTAGAGTCTATCAGAGCTGTCTTCAGCTCTATTATGTTTATTATAGGCTTACAGATCATAACACTTGTGTTTAAGCTGAGCAGTTAATAGGAACTCCTGTGTACTTATAACCTAGATCATATAACCAGAAGTTCCAAACATGGAAGCAAAATCTAGACTTGGGAAGCCTCAAAGTAAATTTAACCAATAGTAAAGTATTAGTAATATTTTATCAGTAGTTAAAAGTTGTGAGCTTGCAGCATCATTAGCATGCCAATCAAAATACTTAGCGGTATTTTGTCCATCTTATGTTCCGAGTTCAAATTCCACCAAGGTTGACTTTGCTTTTCATCTTTCTGGGGGTCGATAAAATAAGTACCAGCTGAACACCAGGGGCAATGTAATTGACTTGCCCCTTCTCTAAAATTGCTGGCTTTGTACCAAAACTTGAAACCAATATTTTATCAGTAGTAAGTAATGAATCATTTTTTTAAATGCTTTCATGGATTTCATGGGTCTTCTCTGGTAGAATGTCTTGCTAATTGTTATGGTCCCTTGTCATCTTCTTTCTTTCCTCTAATGTCCTCCATTCTTAAATGATCAGCATTTACCACTTCTTCCTATGTTTTCCTCAGTCTTCATTCTCCATCATCATCATCATCCATCATTTTGAATCCGGGTTTTATCCCTGTTGATGGGGGTGGCCAGATCTACCTCAATGCCATAGCAACTGCCCTGACACCATCTCGCCATCTTGCCCGGTTTTGGGTGTCCTCCTTTCTGAAGCCAACCCTCCCAATATCTTCTTCCACCTGTCCCCTCCACGTTTTCCTCGCTCTACCTTGCTTTCACTGTCCATTTACATCAAACTCCTAGCACCCTCTTCAGATCATGCACCTCATCCCTCCTGAACACATGCCCATACCACCTCATTTCATTCGCCCTTGCCAACTATTCCACTAATTCTTCCAGCCCCAGCAATCCTATCAAATACTCATTCCTTCTCTTATCAAACAGCTTTACCCCACACATTTCTCTTGCCCTTGCTCTCTCAGCCCTTCTCAAAATTGCTGTCTCTCTCTTCCTCAAACACCATGTCTCACTCCCATTCAGCATTGGCAGCTCTCACACAATTCTTATAGACCCTTCCTTTCATCTTTAATGACAACCTTTTCCCATATAACAACGCTCCTCATTCCCTGATCTTCACCCAGCCAAGTCTCACTCTTGCTGTCACAGCTGCTTCACACCCACCACTTACATCCACCCTATCTCCCAAATAACAAAACCCTCTCACTGTTTCCACCTCGTCACATAGTGTTTCCACTGGTTCCACCAGCCCTCCAACTCCTTTTTCACATCTCCCACAAACGAACTCTCTCACCAGTCTTGGGGGGTCACCTTCTTCATTTTCGTACACCTACCATTAATCCATTTCTCACATCTCGTACACAACACCACATTTGCCATTACCCTCCTCCCACATGCACCACATGGATCCACCTTACTCACTAACACTTCTCCTTCCACCCAACTCACCATCACCTTCAAACACCTCCTTACATTTCCAAAACTTCGCCCCCAATCCCTCCATCGTCTCACTTATCAGAACAAGGTCATCTGCATAGAGTATCTTCATAATCAATCCCTCTCTTGCACTCTCTGTCACCACATCAACCACTATTGCAAACAACAATGGAAACGACACAGATCCCTGATGCACACCAAAGTTTCACCACAAACTCCTCCAACAGCTCTGATCCAATTTTCACTCTTGTCTTTACCCCCCCCCCC
>NC_068988.1:80282950-80285791 GCF_001194135.2 Octopus bimaculoides
TCATACAAACTCATCACTGCTCTCACTGTTACCTCTAGTACACTGCTCTTCCTCAATGCCCACTCAATTACCTTCCTTGGAACCCTATCAAATGCCTTCTCCAGATCAATGAAGTATATGTACAACTCCTTCCCCTTATCTCGGTATTCCTCCTGCAATCTCCTTACAATGAACGCTGCATCTACTGTCCCCCTTCCTGGCATAAAACCAAATTGCGTTTCATCCACATCCACCCCTTTCCGAATTCTCCTCTCCAAGACCCTTTCCACTATCTTCATTGCATGATCCAATAACTTCACTCCTCTATACGCCCCACAACTCATCACATTCCCCTTCCTTTTGAAGATTGGTACCACCACAGTACCCAATCACCTGGCATTCCTCTTCCATCCAGCATGCCTTGTCAGAGCTCCATCATCCTAACAATCCCTATCCCTCTACTTGCAGTTATCATTTCCACACTTACTTCTGATGGACCAGCTGCCTTTCCTCTTTTCATTTCCTTCATTGCCTCCACTACTTCTTCCCAACTAATGCTCTCCACTGGCCCCTTCACCACAGCAACTTCCATCCTCTGATCTCATTCATTTTCCTCATTCATAATTCCCTCCATATGCTCCTTCCAAACTCTTCCCCTGTCCTTCTCACTAAAATTCAACATTCCATCACTCCCCCTCATGCTTCTTCCTCCTTCATCTCTTCCATCATTTTTCATTGATTTAATAAGCCTAAACACTCTATCTAGGTTCTCATCCAGTCTGCTCAACTTCTCCTCAGCCTCCTTCCTCATAGATCTCGCAACCACCCTCTTTGCACGATGCTTCATGTTATTATACCTGGCTTTCGTTTGCTCAGTCCTATTGTTACATAAAGCTTTGTGCGCCTCCTTCTTCCTCGCTATTGCATCCCTCTCCATGACTATTATATTTATATGCACATATATATTACTTCATTATTTAAACAATATCACAATATTTGCTGTGATATGACACTAGCTAACTGAAGTCTGAAACTAATTTTCATATCTAATTAGAAATAAAGATCTGATTACACTTCACTTAATTTGCAAATATACTCAAAGAAGGCATGAATAATCATAATTTGTTAATTTTCCTCTCCTATGATTCTAGAAACTATTGGTAAGTTGACAGGGTTCCAGTGTACCAGCTAGACAATCAGTGGTTTTATATTGTGACAAAGTGTCGGACACTATCATACAATGCTAATTAATTCTAAACATCCCAGTCTCTATAGCCAATAAATAGGTCAGAATCCTTGATGAAAGTAGCATGGATAGAATATAATTGAAGATGGTAGCTGTATAAAGAAGTGCCAAGTAGCCAAATTGAATGGAGCTAATGGAGTCAATGGAAGAAGACCAGCAAAGACACAGGACAAAGTGCAGACTGATCCACAACTACTTTCCTTCTTCTGTTACTAACTGCCAATATTGTGTCTCTCCCATTACTCCCTACCACTGCACTTCCTCTTCTATTACAATCTGCCAATATTGTGTCTCTCCCATAACTCCCTACCACTGCACTTCCTCTTCTATTACAATCTGCCAATATTGTGTCTCTCTCATTATTCCCTACTGTTACTGTTCCTCTTCCATTACTCCTTTTTTGCCCTGTCCCACTTCCATTTGTCCTTTCTCTTATATTTTATTACCCCAATCGACACTCTTGAAAGTTTGTCAGTGGAAAAGAGTAGAATATTATTACTTAAATTCAATAAGATGCCCTGCATTGAATTGTCTATGCGCTGAATTATCAAGCACTGAATTGTCAGTGCTGAATTGTTGGCTCTGAATTGTCCGCTTTCAATGCTGGCATGGGTTGGATGGTTTAACTGGGGACTAGTGAGCCAGATGGCTACACCAGGCTCCAATCTGACCTGACAAAGTTTCTACAGCTGGATGCCCTTCCTTATGCCAACCACTCTGAGAGTGTAGTGGGTACTTTTACATGCCACCGACACGAGGGCCAGTCAGGCAATACTGGCAACGGCCACGCTCAAATGGTGTTTTTACATGTCACCTGCACAGGAGCCAGTCCAGAGGCACTGGCAATGCCCTCACTTGAATGTTGTTTTCCACATACCACCAGCACAAGTGCCAATAAGGTGATGCTGGTAACAATCATGCTCAAATGGTGCTTTTTACATGCCACCAGCACAGGGGCCACACAGCGGCCCTGGCAACGGTAACGCTCGGATGATGCTCTTAGCACTCCACTGGCACGGATGCCAGTCCTGCGGTGCTGTCATCGAATTTGATTCCAATTTGACTTGTCCGATAAAAAAAAGCAACGACTAAGTGGGCTGGTTACACCACTGGCATAGGCCAACAGGTTATGGTCTCACTTGGCCTGCAGGGTCTTCTCAAGCACAGCATATTTCCAAAGGTCTTGGACACTAGTCATTGCCTTGGTGAGGCCTAATGTTCAAAGGTCGTGCTTCACCACCTCATCCCAGGTCTTACTGGGTCTACTGCTTCCACAGTTTCCCTCCACCGCTTGAGTGTGACACTTTTTCACAAAGCTATCCTCATTCATTCGTACCACATGACCATACCAGCGCAGTCGTCTTTCTTGCACACTACATCTGATGCTTCTTAGGTTCAACTTTTCTCTCAAGGCACTTATACTCTGTCTAGTATGCACACTGACATTACACATCCAGCGGAGCATACTGGCTTCATTCTTTACAAGCTTATGCATGTCCTCAGCAGTCATGGCCCATGTTTCACTGCCATGTAGCATGGCTGTTTTTACACAAGCATCATACAGTCTGCCTTTTACTCTGAGCGAGAGGCCCTTTGTCACCAGCAGAGGTAGGAGC
>NC_068988.1:80286662-80288639 GCF_001194135.2 Octopus bimaculoides
AAGCCAGGTACAGAGGTTTATCTTTGGCTAGGTATTTCTCCTGCAGGTGTCTTACCAGAAATATAGCATCAGTGGTGCTTTTCCCTGGCACGAACCCAAACTGCATCTCATCTAAACTGACTCTCTCCCTAATTAGTTGGGCTATGACCCTCTCCGTGACCTTCATTACCTGATCCAACAACTTGATACCTCTGTAATTATTTGTATCTAAAGCATCACCTTTACCTTTGTAGCAGTTGAATATGGTGCTGCTACAGCAGTCATTGGGTATGACTCCTTCATGTATCACCTGGTTAACAATACGGTTGACTAGGCTATAGCCGACACTGCCAGATATTTTGAGCATCTCTGCAGTGATTTCTGATGGGATGGAGGCTTTCCCTGTCTTCATATTCTTAATTGCTTTATCTATATTTTTGCCAATGATTTACTGATAAAGACTGAACCTCTTGATCCCAAACAACGCTGTTTTATTTTAAAAGACCACAAACCAAATTTTTGTAATAACTCAACCTTACGACCTATTTGTCCTTCTAGTTCTGATATTGGTCCTTCTTTAGTTGAAAAATTAAAGCTTTATTTATGGTTTAATTCATTCCAAGTGGTCGACTGGTTTGTTTCTATTAATAACAAGAAGTGCACTAAGTTTATCCAGTTCAACATTTCTAGTTACTATTCCACTATTAACCCAATTATACTCAACCAAGCACTCTGGTTTGCACACAACAAAGCAGGTCTTACCTGGGATGAAATTAATGTGGTGTTAGCTGCCAGAAAATCAATCATTAAATTTGAAAATAAGCTATGGGTCTGTAAAGATATGCCTTACAGTTTTGATATCACGATGGGAAGTTCCGACTCAGCACAATTGGCTGATTTGGTCAGTATATGTATCCTTTATGAGATGACTGACCAATTCCCAAACATCAATGGAGGTTTATATCATGATGATTGTCTACTCTACCTTCAAAATGTTTCTGACCAAAAATTACAAAGGGTTAAAAGTAAGTTGGTCAAATTTTTCCAAAACATGGGCTTAAACATTATTTTCGATGGTGATATAACTAAAGCCAACTTTTTGGATATTACCCTTAACTCATATACCATAAACCCTCAACTAATTTAAAATATATTAGCTTTTTCAGATAAAGCCTAATTTTATAACTCTGCCTTACTTAAAGCAGTCTATAAAGAAAAAATTACCTATATTAACCTTATTAACAATAATTCTGACTCTATTAATTAGGACATGAAAACGCATCATAATGGTAATAACAATATAAATTTTAGTTCAAATAACAACACTAACTCAAAAAATGTAATTTTGCAGTGTAAGAGAGATAACCGTAAGGCAAATCTACTCTGTGTGTGTGTATGTTTAAAATTAATACATTTACACAATTCAAAATTTTTTCGATTAAACAATCGCAATTAATATTCTAAATACAATTTGTTAGGTCACTGCATCATTTCTTTACTCCAAAAATTTCCTAATAATGAATAAAATCCGTAAAACTACGGAGGTAAACATTTTCTCCCTAATAAAATCTAATTTCCTCTTTCTAATACAAATCCTTTCAACTCCTACTTTCTCTTCTGAAGCTTTACGAAAAATCCAACAACAAATACAAAAAGAAAGGAAGGAGAAAAGGAAAGCTATCAAAACTGAAACAATCACATTTCGATACTGTGATGACAGATACTAAAACTACATACAGAATTACTTTGCCCCTCTAAAATTAACTATTTCTATTCCTCTTACACATCGTTTCAATTGCTACTTTCTCTTATGAACGTTTACCAACGATCCAAGAAAAAAGACAAAGAAACGAAGGGGAGTGAGAGTCAAATAAACAGACACACTGCCAATCATACGTAAATACACACATATATATGTACCTATGCTTACCAATGACCTCATTCTAATTGGCGGGAACTAAACCCTAACAGAGAAACGAAAGAAAAAGAGTGTCAAAT
>NC_068988.1:80288901-80289881 GCF_001194135.2 Octopus bimaculoides
ATACATGCACGAGCGAACACAAGACGCTATGACTTTCGTTCGGCACTATGGACGCCCTGATTTATTCATCACGTTTACATGTAACCCCAAGTGGGTTGAGGTAACACGGGAACTTCTCCCACACCAGCAGTACTGCCATCGGCATGATCTTATTGCCAGGATTTTCAAGCAGAAGCTGACTAGGCTAATTGATTTCATCAAAAAAGGGCAGGTGTTTGGCCCTGTTAAGTGTCACATGTATACTGTTGAGTGGCAGAAGAGAGGGTTGCCACACTCACACATTTTGGTTTGGTTAGTCACCAAAATAGACCCTACACTTATAGATGAAATCATCAAAGCAGAAATCCCAAACCCCACTGTTGATCGACAGCTGTACGACATTGTCAAGGCACACATGGTGCATGGTCCGTACGGTCCCGGTTTTCAAAAATTCTCCTCATGCCACAAAGACCATGTGTGCACTAAACGATACCCAAAGAGTTTCGTGGACGAGACCCAGACCGCTGGTGATGGATATCCACTGTACAGACGAAGGCGGTCTGAGAATGGGGGATTCACTATAACCTTACGGGGTCATCAAGTTGATAATAGATGGGTGGCCCCATACTGTCCATTACTGATGACAATTTTCAACGTTCATATAAATGTGGAGTTCTGTCATTCAGTACTTATGTTAACAAGGGTTCGGACGCTGCCATGTTCGGCCTTCAAAAGGACAATAGCATGGACGAGGTGTCGCAGTACTTGGCAGGTCGATATATCAGCAGTGGTGAAGCTTTTTGGCGGATATTCGGGTTTCCGCTTCACCAAAGGAACCCCGCCATCATACAACTCGCGGTTCATTTGGAAAACGGCCAGCGGACTTATTTTACTGAACAGACTGCTGCTCAATTGGCGGCCAATCGAAAAGAAACAACTTTGACTGGTTCTTTTAGACTTTGCCAAATTGACACATTTGCCAAAACACTTTTATACCCTCA
>NC_068988.1:80291329-80305636 GCF_001194135.2 Octopus bimaculoides
TATATATATATAGGCATATACATAGACAGTATACATGTATATATCAATAATATTCAAAGAAGTAAATAGCAAAACCTACCAGCAAGAATGTTTTCTATTTCTTCCACCCATTTCTTACATAGTTCTTTGCAGGGATTGGAAAATACAAAGCTCTTCTCCAATAGTTTATTTCCGGATTGTTCTTCGTAAGTAAGAATAGAAATGCCTATACAGAGACCTTGTCCTTCAGCCAGGTCTTTTGACCGTCGGTGTATAATACGAGCACCGTACATATTTTTAAATTCAACACAACCGTCATTAGACAGAGAATCTAGACTCGATAATTTGGTTCGTTTAAGCATTGCATTGAAGAAAGTGGACTTTTGACGACTGGAGCCATCTGAAAATAAAATTAATACAGAGAGTTTTTAACAGAGCTAATTATCATACATTGGTAATTAATATAACATAATTGGTGAAGTAACAGCAGAAAGGTAAGTTAGTAGAAAACCAAGTCAAGGAGAGTATAGCTATTTATAATTGGCCCTTACTTTCTGTGGTCATGTAATCTTCTAGAAACAGGAGTCAGATTACATTCTATTGTCTTTAAAAGGAAGATTATGTCAGATAATGCTGTCTCTTATAAGAAAACAGAATAGTCATGGCTAGAATGTTCTGGATCACAGGTTTTCTGATTAGAGATGGGCTGAGATTAAGTAACAGCAACAGCAACAACAACTAGTGGTAGAGGCTTAAAAAACATTTGGTAATATCTAACTGAATATTGATACTTTACTTAGGCACAAGGCTAATACCATTGGAGGTAAGAGGTTAGAATAAATCACTTCAACTGGTTACTACTTTCATTACTTTGGTTGTACAAGGTTTGAACTTGCAATCAAGAGAAATACAGATGTATTAATGAATTAAGTCCACTACATCAACTAACAATAAAACTAACTACTCAAGTATTCTTGTCATAGATTTACGTCTTCTAGCATTTCTGGAAATAATAATAATAATAATAATAATAATAATAATAATAATAATAATAATAATAATAATAATAATGGTGATGATGATGATGATGATGATGATGATAATGATGATAATAATAATAATAATGATAATAATAATAATAATAATAATAATAATAATAATAATAATACCAGGCAGTGGCTTGCATGGCTTTTGATTTTAACTGATTGGAAAAGATATCATGTATATGTTGTCTTGGTATAAAAGATTGGCTACAGCAAATATTCTGCTCAATATCACAGATATATAAGGTCAGTTGCTTGACCTTAACCAGTTGAGCATGTCCCTTAGTGGCTGATGATATGTGCATCACTGATCATGAGCAAAAGTAGTGGGGAAGGATTATAGCCATGTGTTGAGAGGAATTCTTTGGGTTTGAATAATTCACCTCTGGAAACATGAATGTTTCATTCATCATCTCTAAACAAACCTTATTCAGGGACCTTTTAGAGTGGGATGGGTTACTTGACCTGAAGAAAATTCTAATTGGGCCACACCTGCAAGGCCATGCACTGTTTATCTTGATATGAGATAACTATTTCGTGCATATATGGTTGTGATGCATTGTTCCTGGTGTACCCTTATCAGACAGGTAGTCATGATAGGAATATTGGGCTTCATATATTTGTCCCCCAGTGTCACTTCGATGGCATACACTGCTCTCTCACTCAATCATAATAATAATCCTTTTTACTATAAGCACACCACCTGTAATTTGGGGGAGGGGGCTAGTGGATTATATTGACCCCCAGTACTTGGCTGACATTTTTTTTTATCACTCACAAAAGAAGGAAAAGCAAAGTCAGTTTTGATGGAATTAAAACTCTGAATGTAAAAGCAAATGGAATGCCATTAAGCAAGCAAGTTGTGCAGCTGCTAACGGATCTTTTTTAAAACGGGGGCCACATTTTTCATTAATGTTTTACGTAGTGTTTTTGGTACCGAAAGACTTTCAAACTTCGTATACTTATCTATTTTGTGTTATAGAACAGAAAAATATTTTTGTATTCGAATTTATTTCATGTAAAAAATTGTCTTATTTCGATAATTTCAACCAATCACTGACAAGTATTCAGTTGTTTACATTTACTCCTTTGGATGATTAAGCGATGTAAAGCGTATTTAATCTCCATACCTTCGTTTTATTTGCTTTTTTCATTTTAAATTTGCTTTAACCCTAACCCTAACCCTAACCCTAGGGTTAGGGTTAGGGTTAGAGTTAGGTTTAGGGTTAGGATTAATTGTTTCAGAATCGTTTGTTTATGTAGTCGGCACTTAATGTATATCGGCTGAATGGACGTCAGTGATTGGTTGAAATTACAGAAATACGACAACTTTAACATGGAATAATTTATGGATTTCTTTTTTTTTTAAGAAGACTAAGAGAAAAAGATGTTTTATATGACACATTCTACCAGTGTTCCAAGTTTCAAAGTGTTTCGTTAATGAAAAATGTGGCCCCCGTTTTAAAAAAGATCCCTGCTAACAATTCTGCCAAAATAATAATGGTTTCAAATTTTGGCACAAGGTCAGTAAGTTTGAGGGCTGGGTGAAAGTTGATTACATCGACTCCAGTGCTCAGCTGGTACTTGGCAGAATTTCAAATCAGAATGTAAAAATAGACAAAAGGCTCCTAGTAAAGTAGTTGGTATTAGGAAAGGCATCCAGGTGTAGTAACGATGCCAAAGCAGGTAACTGGAGCTTAGTGCTGCTCTCCAACTTTCCAGATCCAGTCAAACTGTCTAACCCATACCAACATGAAAACAGATACTAAATGATGATGATGATGATGATGATGATTAGGCAGTGACTCTCATGGCTTTTGATCTTAACTGAATGGAAGTACTGCTACGTACATGGTATAAAAATGGGTTACAGCAAATATTCTGCTCAATACCACAGATTTGCTAGCCAGTTGCTTGACCATAACTGGCTGAGCATATCTGTCTTTATGTTCTTAGTTGAAATTCCATGAGGTCAAGTTTATACCTGTGTAATTATTTCTGTCTAAGGTGCCACCTTTATCTTTGTAGCAATTAACTATAATGTTGCTACACCAGTCATTGAATATGTCTCTCACAGGACAGCCTGATTAACTATATAGGTGACTAGGCCACATCCTACTCCACCAGATATTTTAAGCATCTCAGCAGTGATTCTTGATGAATCACAAGCTTTTCCTGTCTCCATAACTTTAATTGCTTTATCTACCAAGCTACTGTGGAGGCGCAATGGCCCAGTGGTTAGGGCAGCGGACTTGTGGTCATAGGATCGTGGTTTCGATTCCCAGACTAGGCGTTTTGAGTGTTTATTGAGTGAAAACACCTAAAGTTCCACAAGGCTTCGGCAGGGGATGGTGGCGAACTCTGCTGTATTCTTTCACCACAACTTTCTCTCACTTTATCTTCCTGTTTCTGTTGTACCTGTATTTCAAAGGGCCAGCCTTGTCACACTCTGTGTCACGCTGAATATCCCTGAGAACTAAGTTAAGGGTACACGTGTCTGTGGAGTGCTCAGCTACATGCACGTTAATTTCACGAGCAGGCTGTTCCATTGATCGGATCAACTGGAACCCTCGATGTCGTAAGCAACGGAGTGCCAACAACCAAGCTACTGTCTATTCAGATAGCTGGATCCTCTGTTGAGGTCACATTAGGCACTCTCCTTTTCCCATACACTCTCTACATTTGGCAGCCTTTCTTAGTGGCACTTTCAAGCCTCTTTCTTTGCAAAATCACTAATTGCAAGGGAACTATTATCAGTGTGAATGCACTTCTCTCCTCCATCATGATTTTCTCTGACACACTGTCTTATAATCCAAAATACTTCAATCCATTTTTCCTCACACCACGGAACATTGACGAACTTCTTCCTTTCTGCTTCTCCCTTAGCTTAACATAGATGTCTCCCAGCTGCCCTTCTAGCCACCTGATATAAAGCCAGCAATTTGAGTGAATGGCAATAGTCATTACCATTGGCTTCTGTACTTGACTGGTACAGTCCCTTTGGTAGTTGATAAAATAAAGTAAGACTTAAACTCAGAAGATAAAGAGCTAGAAGAAACAGAACAAAGCAATTATTCTGACAGATTTCTGCCAGCTTGCGACCCTGGCAATAATAATATTATTATTTTTAATAATAATAGTAATAATAATAATAATAATAATAATAATAATAATAATAATAATTGATGTATCAATACCAGCAGATGACAACGTTTCTCTAAAAGAAATGGAAAAACTTTCAAAATACAAAGACCTGGAAATAGAGGTAACTCGAATGTGGAATCTAAAAACAGAAACAATTCCTATCATAGTAGGTGTCTTAGGTATAATAAAAAAATATTCAGACAAATACATAACAAAAACACCAGGACTTACAAATATATATAACATACAGAAAATTGCACTACTGGGTACTGCACACATTCTACGCAAAACACTTTCAATACAGTAAACATAAGAGCACCACAGCAATCCACAGCACATACCCAAGGCGCACAGAGCTGCGCTCGGTAGTGAAGTGAAAGCACGTTATAAAAATAAAACTACTGAACAATAATAATAATAATAATAATAATGACAGAACATTGATGGAAAGAAAAGGAAATGAACAACCTTGGTGAAAAAGAAGACTATCTGAAGAGATAAGTTCCCTGAACAGTGGAATGTCAATACTTGACAGTAAAAGAAAAGGAGAATTGAAGAATTATTGCAAATTTGAAAAATTGAAGAAGTATGGTGTTGATATGAAAGGACTGAATGTTGTAATTGAAGAACTAAAGCAGTGCATACTTGCCAAGAAAGCATAGCTAACCAGGTTTGAACAATGGATTAAACAATACCAGCAAAGCTGATTGTTTAGAATCGACCAAAAAAGATTTTATGAAGAAATTAATGATGATATAGAATGCAAAAGATTAATTTCTGATGTTGATGGAAGTCGACAGTTTTGGAGTAAGATATGGAGTAAACAAAAACAACACAATACTGAATGGCTCTGCAGCCTGAAGCAAATAGCTTTTTATCCCCAGTAAGAAGCTATCCTCTTTACCAAAGATAGTATCAGAAATATGAGCAAAAAGATGAGCAGCTGGAAAGCAGCAGGTCCTAACTGTGTACAGAGATTTTGGATAAAGAAGTTCAGTAGGTGCCATAAATTGATTTCAGAGCAGTTTAATGAATTGATTGATGGAGAAGAAGAAATCCCAGGGTGGTTGACCAAAGGACAACCAGTGTTGTGCCTGAAGGATTATCAAATGGAAATGGTGCTCACAATTACAGGTCAATTTCTTGCCTGTCATTAATGTGGAAGTTATTGTCAGGAGTGATTGCAGAAGATATGTACAAATTTCTTGATAATGACATTTTACCAATGGAACAAAGAGGATGTTGGAGGAGATGCACGTATACTAAAAACCAACTATTGATAGATAAAATGATAATGTAAGATTGTCAGCAAAGGGGGACAAATTTTGGGGAATGGCCTGGATTGACTACCACAACGCTTACGATATGATTCCCCATTCATGAATCATTGAATGCTTAAATTTGTTTGGAATTGCAAGGAATGTAATATGTTTTCTGAAGAGAAGTATGGTGGGTTGGAAAGCTGAGTTGACATCATACAGTCAAAGCTTGGGCATCCTGGGCATCAGGAGAGAAATTTTTCAATGAGATAGCTTATTTCCAATGCCTTTTGTTCTTTGCATGATCCCTTTCACCTTGGTGCTGAGAAAAGTGAACCTAGGATATCAGTTAAAGAGAAAAGCTCAAAGAATCAACCTCTTCTTCATGAATGATTTGAAACTGTATGACAAGATGAGGTATAAGTCCATTGTTTTAGTACTGATATTAAAATGGAATTTGGACTCAAGAAGTGTGATATAATGACCCTGTAAAGAGGCCAGGTACAGTCCCTGGCAGGGATAGAATTATCAAAGAGAGAAGTGATGAAACAAATTGAAAAGGAAGGCCATAAATACTCTGGAATACTAGAGTTCCATAAAATCATGGTGAAGGAAATGAAAGAACAGCTGAAGAAAGAATATTTCCAAAGACTAAGATTGATATTGCACTCAAAATTGACTGGATGGAATAAAAACCAAGAAGTAAACACATGGGCAATAGAAACACTTTGGTATGGAACTGAAATTATAAACTGGCAAAAGAAAGAACTGATGAGCAAGGATGTGAACACCAGAAAATATTGACAGTGCATGGAGCATTCCATCCCAAGAGTGACACTGTTAGGTTATACCTGTCCAGAAGAAAAGGTGGGAGAGATTTGATCATTTGCCAGGATTGTGTGAAGCAGAGGAAAGAACTAAGGGCAGTCTGTAAAAGATGCCCTAGAACCATTGCTGAAACATGAAGATGTCTAGCATTATTAAAATTGATAATTATGTAAAGACAGGAAAACCTGAAGAGGAAAAGAACCCCCCAAAAGAAGTAGCATGGAAAGAAGGAAAAAAATACAGTCAATTTGCAAGAGATAGGAATGCTAAGACAGATACAGAAGACCAGTGGTTATGGATGAAAAAGAGTGACCTGAAGGTAGAGACAAAGGCATTTATATGCATGGCATAAGAACAAGGACTAATGACAAACTATGTGAAGTGCAGAATTGGCAACACAGCTGAGAGTAACAAATATAGAATGTGTGTTGAGAGGGATGAAGCAATATGGTACACTGTCAGTGAATCCCTGAAATTAGCACAACGCAAATACAAAAGATATGACAATGTGGCAAGAATGATCTATTGGAAGCACTGTGAAAATTACAAAGAGCAAAAGCATGGCATGACCAAATCCCAGAAGGAGTTGCTGAGAATGAAGACAACAAAATGCTGTAGGATGCACTGATTCAGTGTAACCATCAGATTAGACATCAGAAGCCTGACAGTGTTGTGGTGAACAAAAAGGGAAAACACTTGCATGATAATCAACATAGCATGTCTCATTGACAACAAGAGTAAAGAGAAAGAAGAAGAAAGAGTGAAGAACTACAATGATTTGAAGAGGGAAAAAAACAGGTTGTGGAAAATGAAGAGAGTGGATGTTACACCAATAGTAATTGGCACACTTGGGAGTATCAGCATCCAACTACCAGCATGGCTCAAAAAGAGAGGTGCAAATTTAAAGACTGAACACCTACAAAAATCATCATTGCTTGGAACTGCAATAATAATAATAATCCTTTCTATTACAGGCACAAAGCCTGAAATTTTGGGGAGCAGATAGTCTATTACATCAACTCCAGTGTTACTTACACTGGTACTTAATTTATCAACTCCAAAAGGCAAAGTCAACCTTGGCGGGATTTGAACTCAAAACATAAAGATGACGGAATGCCACAAAGCATTTTGCCTGGCAAGCTAACAATTCTGCCAGCTAGTAACAACAACAACAACAATGGCAGCAACAACAACTGTCAATGTGTTCTTGCTTTAGACAGCAGTTAAATACCTGCTATAGATAGCAGCTAAATATTTCTCAACTTGCTCATTGGTGTCTTAGAATGAAGAACACCTAGGATAGCCATGAAAGCAACAAAAAAGGCAGTATGGGTATGGTCAGAATACCTTTGATTTTAGGTCTACTAGTTCAGGATATACTTGACAACCCAACAACAATAACTATCGTATGTCATGTCCTGTCAGGTTTTGTTTGTTAGTGTAAAAACAAAGTTGTCTTCCCATCAAATATGAAGAAGACACTGCAATTCAGTGGAATCAACTACAAGTAAGAGAAGAAAGAGAATTAAGAATAATTTCAATTCTAAACCAACATATCTAAACACCTAGTTGTGCTTTCATTATAAACACAATACTTACTGCTGTAGCATTTCTTTAAATATATTTAATATATTTTTATATTTGTTTTTGTTTTAATTTTTGTGTTTGGTTGTTGTTATTTACTTTTTGTTTGGAATCCTGTTATATTGGCAGCAAGTTGAAGACATCTTTAAGAGAAGTCTCTCAATTTATCTGAAATAAATGGTAAATCACGTTATATATAGAAAATATAGAGGTGGGAGGCCAATATAACCTGACAAGTGATAGTAAGACTTGTCATAGAACCATAAAACTGCCAACACAACTCTACAAGAGATTATGAGAGGAAGTCGGTGGTGGTGGTGGTGGTGGTGGTGGTGGCGGCGGCAGTAGTGGGTGGTGAGAGGTGTTTGGTTTTGTGTGTAGGTGTGGGGGGTTCACATGTGTAGGTGTGTGGGCATGCGTAGGTGTGTGTGTGTGCATGCGTAGGTGTGTTGGTAGGTGTGTGTGTAGGTGTGCATGCTGTGTGAAAGTATACATGATGTGTGTGTGAGCATGGATGTATTGTTGTGTGTATGTGTTTAAGGAATATATCATGTGTGTGTTTGTTTGTGTGTGTGTGTGTATATGTGTGTATGAGAAGGTGATGTGACAGTGACTGTGTGTATTGTGCGTGTGTGTGTTAATGCGTAGATCTCTCTCTTTCTCGTATATTTAACATTTGCTTATTTGCATGTGTAGATACACACACACACACACACACACATACTCAAACACACATGCACATACATACACACACATTTCTTTCTTCTAAAGTATAAATAGTTGAATGTGTGTGTGTATGCGTGTGCATGCGTGCGTGTGTGTGTGTGTGTGTGTGTGTGTGTGTACTCATTCCGACATAAATATTTACAAACACCCAAATATTTACAGATACACAAAGATAAAATTTGTTACACACAATCATGTGTATAATTTAATTAGTTTTTATGAAGAAATATATGTATCTTTAGCATTACTCTGAACTAATCCTGTTGTTAAAACCTATTGTGAGAACATACATAGCTAGCAACTAAGATATCATGATTTCAGTCTAATTAACTCTTTTCTTTCAACTTCTGAGCAATGAAAAAATCACGATTTCTTAGACTATGTCTACAACAGTTGATATATGATAGCAGAAAGTTGATAATTCTCTATCAGTTCCTTCAGTTTTTAGACTGTATGTTTTCACTAGAGATATATTTATATTTATACACACACATGCAAAAGTAATTAATTCAGTATGCAGTATAACATGTTACACAATGTTTCTTTTACACTTATTGTCAATATACATCAACACATGATTTATTAGAGAAATAGAAATAGAAGTAGTTTGACTATTCTTTATTCATGTTGTTTCATATTTAGTTCCTCTACTTTATATTCTGAGTTCAAATCTTTCAGCACAAAAAATAAAGTTCAAAATGTGTTCATTATTTTTTAGCAAGATAAAATACATATCTTATGCTTTTAGAATTTATTAGCATATACATGTGTGTGTGTCAACTCTTCTGTTTTTAATCATTTGAAGTCTTTCTATAAGGAAGGAACTGGTTTGGAACAAAGGCACAAAGCTCCACTGTTGGAATGTAGATAACAAAAATGTTACATTTCGAACTTGAGGAATGTCTTGCATGTTTTTATTCATGCATGTATCATCATCATCAACATCATCATCATTTAATGTCCATGTTGCATGCTGGCATGGGCTGGATGGCTTGACAAGTCATGAGTTCCGAGATTGCATCCTGCTCCAATGTCTGATTTTTTACTATCAACCAATTTACAGCATGTACTGGGTGCTTTTTTTTTGTGCCACCTGCACTATTGGGGTTACCATTTAGCTCACAGAACTACAAATTCTTGGGTGGGGGAAAGTTTCATGCAAGTGACAAAGATTAAACTTTGAGAAGAGTGGGGATCAGGGCAGGTTCTTGTAGAATATTTGCATGCCTGCTCACATGTAGTAAGGAAGCGGGAGGGAGAAAAAAGATAATGCAAAGAAATAGATATTGGTGATGAAGAACCTTATTGGGCTCACAAAGCTCAAGGTAAATAGAAGTGGGTGGGTGGGGGTGTGGTTTGCACAATTCTATGGGGAGCAGAAGGTGAGGGGATGGGGAGACAGACTGTAAATTTAGAGTAGAGTTTAATGGTGGATGAACAATGAGCCATGAGTTGGGAAAGAAATAGGGATGCTGCAGAGAGCTGGGGTGGTGAGTGGCAGGATAGCAATAATGATACAGTTGACTGGGGAAGAACAAGAGGGAGAGATGACATGGTTGGGTAGTCTGCAAGAGGTGAGTGGGGAGAAGGCAGGTGTAGTGTGTGATGGGAGGAAAGTTGGCTCAGGGGTAGAAGGTGAGTCACGGTAACTTGGGTGGAGAGCACAATATACGATATGCAAAGTGTATCCAGAACTTAGTTTTATTGATGATGGTGGGTCTTTATGAGAACTTCATATTACCAAAGATTCTAGGTCTTTTTCGTCTTTTCTATTAGGCTCAGGGTCTCATGGTCAGCCTATGCCTTCCTGGGTTTTTCTTCTCCAAATTCCAGCCACATTAAGCGATTAGCACTTTTTTTATACAGCTCTCTTCAACCAGACACATTACTTGTCCATACCAGCACAGTCTTTTTCTTATATACAGCATCTGATTCCTCTGGAGCCCAGTTTTTCACTCAGCAATTTTGTACTTACATGAAACATCCAACGGAGTATGATTACTTCATTTCTTGCCAGTCTTCTCAAGTTTTCTGCATTCAAGGCCAATGTCTCCCTACCATGTAGCATTGCAGTTCTAACACAAACATCATACAATCTGCCCTTCCTTCATGCTAAGGAAAAAGATCTTTGTTATCAGCAATGGTCGTAGCTCCCTGAACTTTCTCTAGCCAGGCCTTACTCAAGCTACTATAGTTTCGTAGCAACAACTTCCTTTGCAAATTACATCTCTGAGGTAACAAAAGCTATGAACTGTTTCTAGCAAGTTGTCGGGGAATTTAAGAAAATCAGTTTCTAGTGTAATCTAATGTACCACTCCAACAGTGCTTCTATCACATATGAAGCTTACATTCTGAGATAGTCTGCCATTGATTCCACTATATTTCCTGAGTGTCCATAGCACATGCTGCACAACAAGTACAATGTATGGAATTTATACCTACTCTTTTTCTACATTTCAAGCAAGGCTATTTTTCTGAAGGTACAAGGGTCATGCATTTTTTCCAGCTAACTAAAACTTTTGTCTTTGCTAGTTTACCTGAAGGCCTTGCAATTCCAGGTTTAGCTTCCATGCCTGGAATTTCTACTCTAATTCAATTATAGATTCAGCTATGAGGACTAATCACCAGCATATAGGAGTCCCTATGGACAGCTAGTCTTAAACTCTGCTAAGATAGCTTGTAGGACTCTGATGAATACGAGAAGAATGAGGTAGACTTCTACTTGTATTCTAAATCCTTTATTGAAGTCATTGCCAACTCTCACTTTACTTACTGCATCCTTGTACATAGCTTGTGCCACTCACACAAGCCATTCATCTACAACAATTTTCCTATGTGATCCCCAGATTACTGAGCATGGTACCCCATCAAATGTTTTCTCCAAATCAATGACAATCAGGAATAGCATTAGGTTCTTATCCTCATAAGAAAATTGCATCTGTGGTAACTCTTCTAGGGACAAAGCCAAGCTGCTTCTCATTCAGGTTTACTCTATCATAGATCAGTTGGATAATGACTTCTTCTGTGATGCTCATAACCTAGTCAAGTAGTTTGATGTCTCCATAGTTGCTTCTCTTTAAGGCATAACCTTTGCTCTTGGAGCAATTTACAATGTGACACCTTCCCAAATGACTTGGCACACGTGCTCCTCATCATGCTCTCTCATATATGTATGTATTTGACCAATGAAGCATTGGTTCATTGGTACAGTTCAGGACTGATTTAATATTTAAATCTGGTGAGAACATTAAGAAAGGTATGAATTTCTTTTATACTTTTAGATATTCATCCCAAGGAAGATTATAGATTAGATATGAATAATGTTGTTAGACTGAGAAATTTGATCAAAAGAGAGGAATTGTTTAAAGCAGGTTGTGATGTTTTATTACAAATTCTGCTTTTTTAATATAAAATTTCAGTCAAAACTGGAACAAAGTTCGATAAGAGATTGCAACAAAGAATACATAATGTCAGAATAATTCATAGTAACCAGATATATGTGCTGCTAATGAAATCAATTAAAAGAGGGAGACCTACCTAATATTAGAAGGAGTTACAACAATACTCAAGTTTCATTGGGGAGTTTCTTGTAGTTAAGTATAACACCCACTTAGAAATGAAGGTCTCTGAGGGGACTAAAGAATCTCATCTAAAAGGTAGATTGATCAAGAGGTTTTGGTAACCTGCTCTAAAATTAAGTGCCAAGGTGTAGTTTCTAGTTGATTTTTGCAAGCTCATGTCATATTAACACTCAAACTATTTGTGTAATTAATTATAAGGAAGTAAATTGAAGGCACCCTAAAGAGCAATGATTAAAATTAAATTGTATGCACTGTAGATTCAAAGTGGTAAGACCTTTGTTGAAGTATCTGACTCCTAAGAGAAATCCTTCTCATTGACAATTTGTGTGAAAGCGTGCTAAGCTGATCTATGAATGATGTCACCAAACGACAGGACTCATGTTTCTGTGCTTCATCAGATACAGATTATCCATTGTTGACAGCCCACTAAACAGGAAATGATAAACCTAATTAACTTGATGATATATGCGAAGCTTTGTTAAGCCAAAAGTAATTAATCAAAGGCACATTAAGCAGTGATGTTTAAATAAAAGCTGAGTACATTTATATTTAACATGTTTGTATTCATTCAAACATGGAAAGACTTCCACAGCATGAACTGTTACAGAAGAGAAATTTTTACAATAGACGTTAGATACATAAATTTCATTAGCAGCAGTTATGATAAAGGCAGTTTAGATATTTAGTTTTAGAATCTTTAACCAGATTGCGTAAAGGCATTAGCTTAAGTGTTGGGTGTTAGAAAAATATAAACAAAGTGCAGTAGGGGGTATTAGTTGCTCCTGGATGAAATTCCCAAATGGATAGTCTGCATATTGTTCTTATTGTTTGTGTTTAGCCCCAGATCAGCCATGACTGAGCAGACTTATCATTCTAACCATGGCCATCCTGTTTTTCCAGACAGTTTTAGATTATGTTATTCAATATATCATTGGTGGTCATGTTGTTGTTGCTGCTTGATTCTAGGCTAGCCTTGACCTATGGTCAAAGACATCCAAGCTATGACAGCAGTGACCAAAAATGTGCACAATAGAGAAAAGAGGCGAGAAAAATGAGCAAGAAAAGTGAATCGCTAAACTGTATAAACACCAAAAACAAAGTAGAAATCCAACAAGAATAAGAGCAAATATGGAAAGATAATGTTTAATAACAAAATAAAAGAAAAAGAATGAAGAAAATTTTTTGAAAAAGATTTAAATAAAAGAAAAATTTAGAAAATTAAATATCTTTATATTTTCCCTGAAAATACTTCAAAATCTATGAGACTTATGGGAATGATAACAAAATTGGTATTTGAAGATAATACAGATCAAACACCTACGCAACCATAAGCTGTCATATTTTCTTGGAGTTAGTAGTCAGCAAAGAAATGTAAGTAAAAGATTTATAATATATAAAGCAAAATGAGATTTGTGTAGACTATAATTAAAAAAAGAAACAAATACAGACACAGTGGAGCGAGTAGAGAAAAAAAGAAAAAGGTAAACTGGTGTGTTACACAAAAGAGAAATATGAGCAGAAATTTGACAATAGAAGGAGAAAATATGGTAAATGAAGCACCAAGCAGGTACAGCTGGTATATACAAATGTATAATATTTCTTCTATAAAAAAAATCTATAATATAACTGCATAATTTCATAGACACACACTAATATATAAATTTTTATATACTTATTAAAGATATTTCAGATTGTTCTGCTCATATCCACAAACAGATGCATTTATATGCATAACATATAAAACAAAGATTTGAGCAAAGTCGACTCCAACATCAGGACCAACTTCATGCAATCATGAAGGCATACTGGCAAAACGCTGCTCCTCTAACCTTACCTGTCATTGTGGTTTCATGGCACAAAGCAAAGGCGGCTTTGACATCCACTCAAGGAAACAAATAGTAAATGATCCACAAGCACTCAAGCAAACTGAGTTCTCAACTTGTTTCATTTGTTGAAAGGTTTGCTAGACACTAACAGGATTCAAGAAACACATTTGTGTCCATAGAACATGATTAACACCTTATTTTACTGAACCCTCATGTTGAAGTGAATCTAATGATTTTTGTGTGTTTTTAAATGGTTTATAAACACCTTCCATGCTGCAATTGTTTATATATATATATATACTTGGAAATGGATGCGTAGCGTTCAATTAAATAATAA
>NC_068988.1:80305857-80306696 GCF_001194135.2 Octopus bimaculoides
TAGATAGATAGATAGATAGATAGATAAACTTACTTGGAATTGGATGCATGGCGTTCAATCATATAATAATATAAATTAAAAAATATATATATGCATATATGTATATACATACATATACATATATATACATGTATATATATATATGCATTTATGGATACAGGAAGTAACAAAACATAAACAACATGAAATACGAAGACAAACTTTGATATGCAAACGAGAGAAACAAATGGAAAACAAGACAAGTAACACAAAAAAGCCCTTCATCAGTTGTCAGCTATCCATGTAATCCTCATTTTGAGCAATTAACAACAATATGAGGCTTTGAATAGGCAGTTGCTCCCACAAATCAAAATAAATTTGGGATTTGCGGAGGGTCAAAGTTGGTAACAAAAACAGGACAGTGGAGACATACAATAAACCAAACGAAAACAAACATGGAGGGCTGTTAGGCCAGACGAGGTAAGGTAGTGAATGCTGGAGGAATGGAATATTATCTTTGACAAGAGAAAAGATAGAAGAGGAGACAGATAAGAATGCATCTGTTCTGTACGACAGTTGAAAGAAAAGAAAGATAATCACGTGAGGAAAAGAAAGATGGACGATGGTCACGTGTGAGCAGCGAGAGAGAGAGTAAAGGAGAAAGAGGGAGGAAGAGAGAGAGAGAGTAAAGGAGAAAGAGGGAGGAAGAGAGAGAGAGACAGCCAACAATTGATGAAGGGTCGTTTTTTGTGTTACTTGCCTTGTTTTCCATTTGTTT
Source organism: Octopus bimaculoides (assembly GCF_001194135.2). NCBI lineage: Eukaryota > Metazoa > Mollusca > Cephalopoda > Octopoda > Octopodidae > Octopus > Octopus bimaculoides. Next base: position 80,306,615 of record NC_068988.1, read on the forward strand.
CTCTCGTTGTTTGCATACTAAATTTGTCTTCGTATTTCATGTTGTTTACGTTTTGTGACGACCTGTATCCATATATGTATAT
>NC_068988.1:80308553-80309403 GCF_001194135.2 Octopus bimaculoides
TACACAGAGACAGAGAGAAGATAAGAAATGGAGCAATAATTAAGAATGAGAAGTGGATCATTGGTGTTTAAAAGTTATATTTAATTGAATTTGGAACATTTACAGTTGTTTCTGTTTATCAAATGATAAGAGGGAAAAGAAAAGCAAAGAAAGAAAAAGAAAAGAGTTCGTTAAAGCTAAAGGCTTACATTTTAGTGACTTGTATATTTCCACGTGTTTGTAGTAGATTCCTTCATTGGATGCGAGTGGCAGTAAGTGGGGACAGTGGCTATTTGCCACACAATATCTTCTCTCTCTATATATATCAAATCATGGTTTTACCTTTAGATTACCTACTACCGTATACCTTATAACGAGGACTATACACCAGGCAATACACCAGGAGTGTCTGCGGATACATCTGTCCCTTATATATGAGTAACGAAGATGTACCGGTGTCAATTCATTACGGCCGTTTCAAGCGACTCCTTTAATTGATTAATGAAAACATTACATCACTGTTAAACCACTGCTTTAATATATTCACTTCAGTAATGGAACTCATAACATTTACATTGTTTCTATTGTCATATCACTGGCAGAATGAGTTTAGAAAGTAATGCATACCTTGTCAGGTCTACTATAATTTACAGAGTAGCAAAGGAAATAGTAGGGGTAAGAATAAAAAGAGTGGTGACATAGCTGAGTTGTGTTGTCTGCACACACGGCAGGAATATCAGGTGCAAATACTCCAGCACAGTGTTTTGATATTCAATATTCAATTAATATTGTTTGAGTATGCGGATAATACTGCCTCAATTTAAGTACCTAATTCAATGAGATCTAAATTATATTTTATATATATATATAT
>NC_068988.1:80309610-80318524 GCF_001194135.2 Octopus bimaculoides
AGGAAGAGTAATGGCAGGGGGACAATAACGGTAGGGATGCAGTAATGCCAAGGTGTAATAAGTGAGATTACAACAGTTATTTCTTTGAAATTGCATTCACTTTCGGCACTGTCCGCGAAATTTTAAGCAATGTGGATCTGAGTTTATTTGTTATTGAATACATATAACTTTCACTAAATGTATTGAGTGCTACATTCTTTGGGTTTTTTTTTTACTCCTAGGTATCTGTGTGTGTGTGTGTGGGGGGGGGGGCTTAAAGATTTTCAAATACTCGTATATTACCATTTTTCTCTTTCAGGTATTCTTATGATTTGAAAGAAACTTGTGCTGTGTTCTTTAGTTTTATTTGTAATTTTGAGATTCATTTATATCTTTATTTATTTATTCACTGTTTTTTTTCTTTCCGCTTTTGTTTTTCACTTGCTTTTCCAAACATATTGACGGCATTGTCTAGCGACGTCAGCTCTACTTAGTATTGAAAAAGACAAACGATAACATTCATAGCTTTTTCTCGTTCAATAAATAACATTAACTTGTTTATCTCGTTTCTAAAAGTTTGGATAAAGCTGTTGTTTGAGGGGGAGAGAGGACTGTGTCGAATGTTTGGTATGGAGAAGGTCAAATTGTTAAAGGAAACAGACTATTCAATAATTCAGAGTTGCTTGCTTTAAGATTCATTTGCGCTTAGTTAGCTTTTAGAAACATCATTATAACATAAATGAATTTGTAACTTCTCAAACACTTTGGCAATGTATTAAGAAGTAGATTTAAATGAACATCGTGTTTAGGTGATTGTGTGCATGTGTGATGAGGCATTAAAATAAAACTAGACATCTATTTAAATAAACGCACGTATTCTACATATTTTCCTTGAATTATCTCTCTGAAATTAATTGCATTCTATTTCATTTATCAGGCTGCTAATCTTCCCCGAAGAAATATTCTCTTTGCATTTACTTCTCTCTCTCTCTCTCTCTCTCTCTCTCTCTCTCTCTCTCTCTCTCTCTCTCTCTCTCTCTTCTCTCTCTGTCATACACATTCACAGAAGCATGCTGCACACTCACATACACACAGACGTATGCATATACCAGCACACATTCATGCATATACACCAACAGGCGTGCTTAGAGAAACATAGATACATATACATACATGCACGCATATGTATGTATGTATGTATGTATGTATGTAGATAGATAGATAGATAGATAGATAGATAGATAGATAGATAGATAGACAGGTAGGTAGGTAGGTAGGTAGATAGATACACATGCATACATACGTACATGCAATGCATACTTAATTGCACATACAAGCATGTAAGTAAGTATGTATGTATGTAAGTAAGTATATATGTATGTTTATAAATTACCTTTACAATTTTCAAAATTTCTTATATCTATCAAAGTTGAGATCGTCTAGATATGTTGCGTACAACCAATTGAGGAAGTGTTCTGATATTTCTAATAAAACTTTATTTGTTTGCCTATGTTTTCTGATAAACTTTGCCGAGTTATCCTTGATTTTCATATTTTTTCTGAACTTTTCAAATTGTGAATGTAATTTATGGACATCCTGTAAATGTGTATGTGTGTGTGTGGGGGGGGGGGGGGTTCTGTCAATTTTTTTTTATCGCTTTAGCAAAATGTACTCTCAATACATTTGAGTTATTCATGTTTTATGTACTGTAGTTTCTTTTTTTTTTTTTTTGCTACAAACTACTTATGTTTCATGCGAGGATTAGGAACCGAGAAAATACTGAAAAACACATACAACAAAATACGGAAAGTTACTAAACTCCAACAGTGGGAAAACGGTAGTACTGTCATCAACTGATGCAAAGGTATTAGGATTAGCCTAGAGTTAACTTCATGCAATTCCATATCCTGGACTTTTACCCCTTGACATTTCTGACCTTTGTTGGTCAAAGCAATTGATTCACTAGCAGATACGTCAGCAACGATGATTCAGACATTGAAATGGTGATGCATGCCTGTAAGACCCTCCTCTGAAAAAGAGTCGGCTTTGGTTAAAAAGTGTGAATCAGAGGGCCTATTTGATATTTCAATAGACTTTTTCATAGTGCTGATATATGCGATCTAGTTGGCTTATATTTAATGGATGTGCTAAAAACCAAAGTTCTCCTCCATAGCCGAGGCGATAAATTAAAAATATCACATGGCAGTGATGGCTCTATCCTTGATACCTTTAGTAAATAAAAGCTTATAGCCGTGTTTACAGTAGCGACTAACCTAAGGTCATCTTCCTAGATGCTTCTCTGGAACTAGATCCAGACACCTACAAACCATTACATAAGTAGTAGTAGTAGTAGTAGTAGTAGTAGTAGTAGTAGTAGTAGTAGTAGTAGTAGTAGTAGTAGTAGTGGGAACGCACTGTAATAGCGCGTCGCTGCATCCACCACTTGTTGGTGATTCCCTACTCCTGACGGATGATACCTTTGCTCTACTCAGGCGCCAACCCTCCAACCCAAGGGTCAGTTTGGGTGGTCGTTGCTGGCGAGGGTTTTATGACGTCGGAGTGCAAATCCTAGTCGCCTTTTACGACACGCAGAGGAGACGTTGGATTTATTCTTTCACATGCCAGTCTCCACGCAGTACTAGAGTAACATGAAATGAAGTGTTTTGCTCCAGAACGCAAAACGAACTGGCGATTGTAAGTGCAACGTCCTAACCAGCAGGCCACACATTTTACATAAAACCAATAAGAAAGTTAAATATATAAACAAACAATGTTTCTAAAAACATATTAACTTCTATTGTTTTTAGAAATGTCATTAGTAGAATTTCTAGCCACTTCTCTTCTATAAATAAATACAAAATAAAGCGGCATAATATCTCAACTGGGCACTAGTAAATAATGGATAACACGATAAAGTCTCATACTCTTCAACCGGCATACATTTAGGGCCTAAGAACAGATCTAGGAGAACAATATGGTCCGCTCCGCTTTTCTCTTTAGTTGTTACGACTAATATAGGAAAAAATTCCTGGCCCCGATAGATAAGCATTTCCTTGAAGGCAATAGGTATTTTGGGCAAATGTCTTTTACTAGTCTCGGGTCAACCAAATCCTTGTGAGTGGATTTGCTAGATAGAAACTGAAAAGAAGCCCATAGCATATGTAGATATGTATTTATGTGTGTGTGCTTTTGTGTCTGTGTTTGTATCCGTACTATCATTTGACAACCGACATTGGTTGTCAAATGATAGTACGGATACAAACACAGACACAAAAGCACACACACATAAATACATATATACATATGCTATGGGCTTCTTTTCAGTTTCCATCTAGCAAATCCACTCACAAGGATTTGGTTGGCCCGAGACTATAGTAAAAGACACTTGCCTAAGGTGCCACGCAGTGAGACTGAACCTAATGTCATGTGACTGGGAAGCAAGCTTCTTACCACACAGTCACGCCTGCGCCTATATATATATAGCAGAATCGTTAGCATGCTGTGTGTGTGTGTATGTATATATGTATATATACACACACACACACATACACACCCACATGTATATATATATGAGACCAAACTATACGTACGCCGCTATATGTATATAAAAAAGAATACAAAAATGGGACAAGAACGCAACAGGCGACAACAAAACATCCAGATAGTTGAATGATACAAAAAGGGACATGAAAAAACAAGGACGGGTCATTTGGAGTTTTCTTTCGTCAGTCGAGTTCCAGATTATCTTTGCAGTTTCGGCTGGTTATACTCGAGACTGCTCCAATCTGGCCAGCCCCAAGGAAAATCTAAGCTAAGAGCACTAGATTCCATTTTTTTTCGTCCCTCCCTAATTCTTCTATCCCTCTGCTTCTACCTCTACTTATCTCCTCTCCTTCTACGTAACCTGTGTTCCGCCAAGCCTGACCCTTCTTTCTTGGTTCGACTACGATCCGTGCAACATCTATATTCCTTCTCATGCCTGTCATCTCTTATGCCCTAGCTGTTTGGCTTTCCTTCCACACACGCCAGCTTAATTTAATTTATTCTTAGTCGAAAGACACCTGTTGTTAATGTCTTGTTGTTTACATTTGTATTTGTGTACCATTTCTCCGTTTTTTCCCGTCCTTGTTTTCGTATACATTTGCTGCTTTCTTCCAAGAAATCTAGTGCTCTTAGCTTAGATTTTCCTTGGGGCTGGCCAGATTGGCGCAGTCTCGAGTATAACCAACCGAAACTTCAAAGATAATCTGGAACTCGACTGAGGATAGAAAACTCCGAATGACCCATCCTTGTTTTTTCATGTCCCTTTTTGTATCATCGAACTGTCTGGATGTTTTGTTGTCGCCTGTTGCGTTCTTGTTCCATTTTTTGTTTTCTTTACATATATATATATATATATATATATATATATATATATATAAGGCGTAGGAGTGGCTGTGTGGTAAGTAGATTGCTGGATGGAGAACAAGACATGTCAAAAGTTAGATGAACTCAAAGGTGTCACTGCCTATCCAATATTGTTTAGATATGCACACTAAATATGTGTGTGTATGTTTAGTGGCATGTTGTCATTTCATTCCAAGAAGGCATAGAAGAAATAAGTCGCCATCATCTCCACAGCTTCGAAGTCAGTAGCGGCAGATCGGTGGGAGGAACTGATGTAGGTGGCAACATGCCATAATACTCGGTTAGAAGCCATGATATAAGATAAACATGTGGCATGATGTTTTATGGCCTGAGCACACGCTTAGTTAGATAGTACCGAGAGGCCTGGAGATTCCTTCAACCAATTTGGCTATTTTCTGCGTTTTCATAGAAGTTCAGTTCTCCTGAGATTACATTTCTTCTTAAAGATTATATTCCGTAGCAAGCATTTGGACCAGATCCCAGTGCTAAGAATAACTTCCACCTTCTGTCTCTAAAAAGAATCGTGAATGCTGCCCTTCTCATGAAACCATTAAAATATAAACAATATAATGGTATTAGACCAAAGTACACTCATAAAAATAGATAATAGATACAGTCATCAAGAATAGGACATTTTGATTAAAATTCAAATGTAACAAGAGAATATGGCTAGTGACCAAGATATTCCACTTAGTACTTTCTTGACGGCTCCTCAGCTTCAATATAACCAGATCATGTTTCTACGCTGTCCATATATTTCACATATAAAAATATAGATATATTTAGATATATTTTCTCTCACTGACATTTTCTCCAAATCCATTGTCTTTACTGTGAGAGATATACTAGCACGGGATTTCTTGGGGGTACTTTAATGTTAATTTATAACTGGACGAAGGAATATCAACAGAACACAATTAATACATTTAACTTCAAAAGCGTTTGAATTAACGATTTCCCAATTATATAATGCTCTTGTGTTGAATTTTATAAATATTCCTTCAGAGGAAAACCAATCATATTTCCTTTAAAGAACTGGTCAATTTTCTCAGTGCCAGAAAATTTGTTGTGATATATAAAGCTAAATAAGTTGCTTATAGTAGTAATGACTTACATGTTTTACTCAGTTCTTTATTCTGCCTTTACATATATTCAAACAACTATCATAGAATAATTGTTTCCGATCACGTTACGTGGGGAAAAACTACAGCAGCCTCTCCATTTCACACGTCACCTAATGTCCTTTGATGTTGTTTTCTCCAGATATAAAATGTGTCTGATATATGAAAGAAAGATACTCATAAAATACTATCAGTTGTTCATTAACATACCTGCTTCGGGATTCAATGACATCGGAGTCCAGCTAACTGTATTATTGGCCCTGGATAATACCACATCATAGCCAATGTTCTTTATATGGAAAACGTCCCTTAAATCAGCCGAACTATTCGATGCAGTCAATGGAGACGACGGTTCCATCTAAAATAGAGAAAAAGACGTCTATGTTATTGTTATAGAAATAATGATATTAATATTGATTGACAAAAGAAGTCTCAGATAGTTTAAGCAATCTCTTGATTCTAGCTCAACACGTCAATTTACTGTGTTTCTAAAGTTCTTTAAAATATCAATTTTATATTTAGGAAGATAAACAATGTTAGAAGTTATACAATAGTTGGAGCCGTTTAATCATAGGTGGTACCACTTAATGTTAGCTGTGCCTTTTAATCTTAGATGGCACCATTCATTCTCATACACACAGCGCTTTTGATTCTTCTCTTTTCACCAAAGCATTCAAGTAACTTGTAAACAGTTTCTCTTTAAATTTTTGTTAGAAGCTGCCATCAATTGTCACTGTCTTTCAACGAACAAGTTCCTTAAATCATGAATGTGAACTATTTTAACATTTATTGACGCTAAAATACAGAAGTTACTTATTTCCACGAATTATAATTCTCTTGCATCTACTTTTTGACTCCAACTTTATAAGATCCCATAAACAATCTTCAATCTATACCAGATCTATGACTTCTTAATGTTAACAAGTAATAGTATATGTTTTATGGTCCAATAAACCAATGCGTGCAGACAGGAATGTCGAATAATTTTATGACTGACTCAGTATTCTGTATTGGTGAAGTTTGTTTGTGTGTGGGTAATTGTTATTCAGATACCAACCACCACTATATTATATATAGAAGGTCTTTAAAGAGGAAATTAAACTATCGCTATATTGAAAACGATTTGTACTTCTCTAAGGCTTAACACTTAAAGAGTATTGGCTACATTAATTGAAATGAAATGGTTTCTTACAAAGGCAAAAACCTGAGATGAGGGGTCGATCCAAGAATGTTTTATTATACAATACAGTATTTTAAATCAACAGATTCTTTTGTAAGTAGATGTTATAGAAGTCAGATAAGTTTCTGAAATATTAAAGTCAAATCGGAAAGTAGTCGTTACTAGTCGAGCAGCTGTAGATTCATTAGTTCAAAATTAAATGTTAGATGTCTTCACAGGGTCATTAGTTTTATTATGATCTATACAAGTGAATGTAGTTTGCATTTCAAATTTTGATCCGGGTCAAAACATAAAAACCTCTGAACCAGGACTCAAAGTCCTTCAGATGTCTGATATAAGAGATCTAAGAAAGCAGTACATCACAAAATTAATTGTTTTAAAAACAACATTGAACACGTATCTTAAATGATGAACAAAAGTCAATAATATATAAACATTGTAAACAGAAATCAATTAAAACATTATCGTCAATTTCAGTTTAATTAATAATTAAATTGCTTTAATAATTATATTATCAGTATTACCACTAAATATTTAATTTTGTGTTCTATACATTAAACTGTAAATATTCATTAAACTTTAAATATTCTCTGTTATACTTGTATGGTATGTATGTAAAAATGGTGGAAATTTTACAATATTTGATTCTTCACAAAAGAGTGAAAGATAGAAAAAAGAACACGTGCAAAAAGCAATTAGGAAAATTTGTAATACACTTTCATGCGTCTTAACGTTTCAAGTAGGGGGTTGTCTAGGAAGATCGGTAGAACTCACTTTTTTCCGGCATTCAAACTTATAAAAACAAATGTTAGTCTACTGTAGCATGATAGAGAAATCAGGATGTAGGTGTAATAAACCCAGTTTATAGACAGGGTTGTTGTTTTCGATTGTGTGAAGACATCAGGAATAGCAACACCAAAGATAGTGTTAGATATTACTATACTTTATAGATTCTAACCGGAAGACATGGCAGAAAATATAGCACAAGGAATCAAGAACTCCTAAATGTCAACTAAATGCACTTGAAGATATTTGACTACAGTATTTTCAAATCTCTCATGGAAAGTGAATTGTTTTTGGTCTTATTTGTCAGAGATATTTCGGATAGGCTAAACATTTACAGTTTAAGTTTAGAGTTAGTGTTAAGTTTACAGATAGTGTTAGGTTTAGAGCTAGTGTTAAGTTTAGGGTTAATGTTATTTATAAAATTAATGTTAGGTTAGGGGTGAGTAATTCGTAATAGGTTTGGCATGTGCTGGTTTTTGGTTTATCTTAGATTTAGCTTGAGGATTATATTTAGTGTTAGAATTGTATTAGGTAATACCGTGTTTGGTTTAGGGTCAGGATTAGGCTTATGTTGAGGATTATTGTTACATATAGTGTAAAAATAGAAATATTCCAACTGTGACCATTCCGTCTCTTACTTTCAGTCAAAGCTTATCTACGACTACATTATCCACAGTTTGCGGTGGTTTTAGGGAGACTTGGTAGCTATTTCTAGCAGGTTGAGGGAATGTGTAAATGTACCACGCTGGTTCACTCCACACAGTTTTCAAGACAGTTTTCAAGACAGGATTAGGAGGTTTGAAATCCATGTTTGAATGATGATCTTCTATAAACTTTTAGCAAAGATAGTTCTCAAGATTTGACATAAAATGTAAAAAGGAAAATGCAAACATTTTCGAGTGAAACGTTATCTTACTAATTCAGTCGTGACGAATTCAGTGTGAGGAGTGGATTGTTAAAAATATATTGCGATTGTTGTGTCTTGCACCTTAAATTCTAACAAGCTTGCAGTTGTAGATATATATTTAGACCTTAATCCTTTGACAGGCAGATAGTTTTTTTTAAATATTTGTGGAGTGGACGAATTTATTGGTTTCTGTCAAAAGATAACTCCAAAGTGAAGACCAAAAACAGTGCTAGGTCAAAGTGAAGGCCGAGCTGCAAAATAATTAATCAAATAAATGAATCGATAAACGATCAAATTAATAAACAAGTCTAGCCTCAGCTAGTGTCCATATAGCACCTTGACCAGCAAAATTATTTATAGTAGGGATTTGTCATTTTTCAGGTCGCTTACACATGTCCGGTCATCTGCCTTTTCAGAGTTATCTGGTCGTCTGCCTTTTCATGATCTGCCTTTTCAGAGTTATCTGGTCGTCTGCCTTTTCATGATCTGCCTTTTCAGAGTTATCTGGTCGTCTGCCTTTTCATGATCTGCCTT
>NC_068988.1:80318919-80322503 GCF_001194135.2 Octopus bimaculoides
ATCTTCCTTTTCAGAGTTATCTGGTCGTCTGCCTTTTCATGATCTTCCTTTTCAGAGTTATCTGGTCGTCTGCCTTTTCATGATCTTCCTTTTCAGAGTTATCTGGTCGTCTGCCTTTTCATGAACTGCCTTTTCAGAGTTATCTGGTCGTCTGCCTTTTCATGATCTGCCTTTTCAGAGTTATCACCATCATCACGCAACTTATTTCCACAACCAGACCCAACGCTACTATATACATGCACACCCACATTATTTATATCGCTTACACATGCATTATATTCGTCATCTGAATCGATACCTGAATCATAAAAAATAGACAAATCAAGGTCATCTCTATTACCTTGATTTGTTGTTGTTGTTGTTGTTATTGTATTCTTCTGAAATATCAAATATATTATCCTCATCAAACGAAGACCACTTTTTACGAACAGAACGACGTAAACCACTGTATGTCGCCTTATCGCTTTTGAGCACCTAAATCTATAAATGTACATTCTAACTATGTTTTCATGACACGACATGCATATCACGGAAATTCAGCAGAAATGTATGCAGTGCGGCCCTCTAGTGATGCTTCGACACATTAATATTTAAAATTCAATGATCAGACAATAGGAGAATGTCTTACATTGAGCTACGGCAAAAACGACCAAAATATCGTTCTGCCTGCCAAAGGATTAACTTCAAACAAGTTTTCACTCTATATATATCAACATTATAGTTCAACAGAGCTTCTACAAGATTGTTTGTCCTGCTAGAAGTAGCAGCAAATTTCTCAAGTTGCATTTAAATCACCTCTTCCCTTTTTTTTCTAAAATAAAAGGGACACTGGATATTATAGTCCTAGATATACATTTTGCTTGGGAAAATATATGGTACGATCACGACTGGAAGCTATTTGGGCTCTTAACTGTGTTCGATTAGGATAAACTGTGAGATAAACACTCGTGAAATAACTTACATTATTGTTTATTTAAGAGTTATATTCCTTGTCATACAATCTTACTGTTTAATGCTGTAAATGCATAAATAATGATACTATTTTTGTGTGTCATATATTAATATGTCATGTGCTCGAAGCAGTGATATTTATTTATATCTTTAGACTCTGCTGAAATAAGATTACAAGACAGCCTTTAAACATTTTTCACGTCACATAAATACAAGTTATCTCACTAGGAAAATGTGACACGCCTTTATCTATCGATTAACATCTGACTTTCAACCTGATTGTGAACGATGACATAAAAACCGATAATTCACATTGTTCTCTTCTATTCTTAGCTGACTTGAAAACGGAAACAATTTCGTTCTACTTTTAAAGACCTATACTGCTCTTAAAGCTAACTTATAATGAACGAATAGAGATGGGTCACGTAGCTAGCTCATTTGCTCATGGGGGCTCTACTTTATATAGCCGTTCTAGAACGAATCAGCCAATAGAAGACCCCCCCCCCCACACTTCTCTTTATTTATGAAAACGTTTGAACTCAATACTGCAATCTGTGAAATCATTTGACAATTATAGAACGTTATTCTGCACTTATCAATTGTACCTACAAGTACTTATGATGAGAGCTTGCTAGGTCAAGGTCACAACACAGAATCCATGCCATAAAAGCGAATTGTTGAATCACCACCAGCTGTTTATTCGACTACACTATGTTTGTGTTTTTAATGAGTTAGAGGAAATGTGGTGCCCATTATTCGTTTAAGGGCTTCAATGACTAGAGAAGAAAGGAAGCAGCAAGTTATTCTCAAGTATATGACCTGGCCCTAATTATTGCAGCAGGGTGAACTTCAATAAGATTTGGTGGTGGTGTTAGACCTAGTAGCGGATTAAGTCAACCACCCAGAAACAAGCTAGACCTATCCTAAGGGCATCCGCACCGTTCCTATCTATCAAATTCCACAAAAGTTTGGTTAACTCCAGGCTACGGTAGAAGACAGTTGTCTAAGGTGTCACTTAGAGGGATCGAACTCGGAAATAACGTGGTTATGAAGCAGGTCATATTGAGGCCTTATTTATCCTCTGGCTACGCCTATGTTCATGTTAATAGTAATGAAAACAAGCAACACAGTTCAGCTACTACAAATTAACTGTGATAACCAGAATTAATTAAGCTGTCGCCTTTTTTCCATTATTGATTTATTCAATAATCTTCTTCATATTTTGTAAAGTTATTAGAAATATAGAAACACCATCTCTCCCCCACGCACACACTCACACTCATTATATATAAATGATGTTTTTGAACTATTAATGTCTTTCTTTTGTAGGCATGAAGCCAACTTCTTCAGTTAAGTCAGCAGAGGTGATTAAATCGACTTCAGTATAGTACTGATAAATATAGTGAGTCTTTAGAGAGTCGAATAGACTACTTTGCGACATTTCTTCAGGCTCTTTGCTCGCTTAGTGGGGCCAATTCGTCTTTGTCTCTCTCTTTCTGTCTGTCTGTCTGTCTGTCTGTTTACCTTTCTTCTGAGAGAAAAAGGCTATGGGATACCTCTCACTGAATCTCTTTCTCCTGAAATAATTAAGAGCTCAGTGATAAACCAGCAGCTCCTTCCCGGTATATTCCTGTAACCACCCAAGGAAGGCCCAAAGTGCAGCGCAGCAGTTAGAATAAAAAGAATATAACTGGATTCTTTTTTAATCTGCTGGTCATTTTTCTTTTACAAAGGAATTTGTGTGGAAAAGAATTTCACTACACAGACACAGGTCGTGGATTTGATTCCCCCGCGACACCTTGGGTAAATGTCTTTTACTATAGCCCTAGTCGACCGATGTCCTTTACAATGTCAGTTCCGCATTGAGTTGCAGATACTCTCTCATCACTCGCCGTGAGAAACGCAAATGAGTCTTTTACATTTAGATTTAATAATGTTTTTACTTTGATGTGAAGTATTTTTAACCAGTATAAGGGGGTTCTTTTCTTGAGGAATCACCCTTTTTCTAGACATGAATAAATTATTACTAAACACGAACATATTCAAACTAGTTTCCTTATCTTAGTAGTTATAGTCATAATGTTCCGGTTTTCTTCAGGGGTCTCTCACGCTTGATAATCTTCGTGGAATTTCCAAAAAAAAAAAACTTTTAATTGATCTACAGGGTGAAGTGGAGTATTACTCCTATTCGCTATTTTTCTTCAATCAATCTGAAGAAAAAGTAAGTAGCATCACAAATAGAAGAATAACTACAACGAACAACAGAATGAGAAAAATCTGCCCACTTGCTTTAGATAAAGGACTTGACTCGGAATTCTGAGAACATTACCGCACATGACAAACACGTGCAGACGGCCGGAAGGTATTACAGCCGAAACGTTGCCACTATATACCTACCAAAATAAGATGATCAGTAGTCTAGATAAATTAGTGTATGATGATAATGCCACATCTCAGAAATTCAACATGATAAGTATTTTAATGTGAAACAAAATGTGATTAAAATATTACAGAGTGAATTTGGTATCAAATAGGAAACATCTCCGTACACCATATATATATATATATATATATATATATATATATATATAGATAGATAGATAGATAGATAGATAGATAGATAGATAGATAGA
>NC_068988.1:80322513-80323386 GCF_001194135.2 Octopus bimaculoides
AAAGTAAGAAGAAAAATATGCGAAAATGCCCATTGGAAATCAAAAAAAGGTAAAGATTTTTTATGAAAAGTAACGATAAATATATACAATTAGATGAACTGAGGTAGGAAGAAAAGTAATAAAAGTCATTATTGCGAATTGTTAAAGAGATTCAAAAGCATACCGGTTTTGTAATGTTACTAATCATTGCTTTGAACGCACACCGAATACTGAAAAGTGTCAGGTCTACTAGTCCCTGAGTAAAAAGATTATGTGTAAGGGAGGTAAGTAGTTCTGGATTTGGTGCAATTAGGGTAGATATACATCTGTAATGTGAATGGTGTATGGGATGTATGGAGGTTAGTGGTATTAAATGAAAGGTTAGTAGATATATCACTCCGTCAAAGAACCACTCTCCACAAAGAACAAATCCGCCACCCACAATACAGACAGATACAGGTCAGTGGACACATAGAAAGGTGTGCGAGGACTCTTAATCCTAATTTCCTAATTTTTCCCTTCTATCAGTGTTCACAGAACACCTCAATACAACAAAGAATGAATAAAGAGGCAACTTTCATCAATAAATATCTTCCACAACTAAATATGAACACATAACATAATATAGAACACTACTAACCTTTCATTTAATACCACTAACCCCCATACATCCCATACACCATTCACATTACAGATCTATATCTACCCTAATTGCACCAAATCCAGAACTACTTACCTCCCTTACACATAATCTTTTTACTCAGGGACTAGTAGACCTGACACTGTTCAGTATTCGGTGTGCGTTCAAAGCAATGATTGGATGGTTGGGGTGGTTAATTCAGTCAGCTACAGTTCTCTCTCTCTCTCTCTCTCTCTCTCTCTCTCTCACGCGCG
>NC_068988.1:80323396-80328945 GCF_001194135.2 Octopus bimaculoides
GTTCTCTCTCTCTCTCTCTCTCTCTCTCTCTCTCACGCGCGCGCACATACCCTCTCTCTCTCTTTCTTTCCTTCTCTCTCTCTCACGCACACACACCCTCTCTTTTTCTTTCTTTCCTTCTCTCTCTCTCTCTCTCTCTCTCTCTCTTTCTCTCACTTCATAAATTGACCTTGCGATTACCGTGAATTCTCCGCCGGGCTCCGCGGTGGACATTCAATTATTCATCTAATTGAATTCCTACTCACAAAATTAACGTTCGGGCGGCTGACTATTCTACAAATACATGTCCCCTTAAGATTATTTTCAAACAGAATCAACAAGAAACAATGTGTCATGGTTGTACTTTTGGAATTACGGATACACTGAGAGAGAAAGAAGGGCTAGAATTCATCCCAGTACTGGTACTTTACTGGTCCTAAGAGGAAAAATATTAAAGGTGACCTAAATAGGATTTGGACTCAGATCAGAGAAATCCGGGACGAATATCACGAAGTATTTTAACCGGTGGTCTGGCAATCACCCCACCCACGCCAGTATATATATATACTGCAAATAAGAATTAAACAGTTGACATGGAAATATTTCAGTTTTGATTTATTCATTAAGTAAATGGATAGACATTTTGTTTTCTCACCTAATTTATGTTTCTTAGTTATAAATTTAAAACTATAAAACATATAAACAATAATTACTAATTTAATCAATAACATCAAACATTGACTGATCAATTTTTAACGACAACAAATTAATTCAATTTATAATTATCTTATTATTCTTGCTTTATTTTAGTTTTACTTTTGTTTTTATACAGTTTTCTTGTTTAAATGTTGTTACAATGTTATGTTGTTGTTGTTGTTGTTGTTGTTGTTGTTTGTGGCGGTGGTGGTGGAAGTGGCTGGTTCCTGATCAGCCACGAACGAACTGACCTATGACCAACGTGGTTCTAGCGGTGACCATCCCATCTTTTATTCAGACATAGTATGAAGACGATAGAGCGTGATTTGAGGGAGATTTGGCTGTTATTTCTACCAAGTCGAGTTACGATTTGGATACTTCTGATACTGGCTCGTGTTCTGTTACCTACAGAGTAAAGATGCAGCCGGTAGTTTGAATTCTGAGGCCGGTACCATGTTGTGTCTGAGGTCAAGAACTTTAGACCTGTAACCTTGCAATAGCTCATCCAAATACTAAATATTTTTACAGCCCTGAAACGGTAATGGTATCAGGGCTGTAAAATTGCCTCATTAGTGAGCAGCGCTGTGTTTATTTCCTGCTGCGAGATATGTAACTAGACACAATCTGGTCTCTTGATCGGGAGAAACCAGATTAGTTCGTATAAGGAAGCCATAAAATGTACTACATCTGAGAGAAAAATATGACGGGATTGTTACAGTTGGAGCGCTTTGATTATAGTTTTGCAAGATCGTAAAGAATTGTTGGAGGGTGGGGATCACCTACTACTACTACTACTACTACTACTACAGTTCAGTCAACTTAGCCATGTGATATATTGAGATATATCTGACACCTTTCTGTGACATTTATTTTATATATCTGTTCTGTTGTTGAAAGCGTTATATGAAGTCTTTTACAAGTGATAATGTCTGTTGTCATGATCTTCAATAGATTAAAAAGAAAATCAATATTTATATGCGTTAGTGGGTTCCATTTTCTTGTGAACATTCAGCCTTGGTCCCCTGTCTAAGAAGAAACTCTTTCTTTCTTCCCCGTCCTTCTAAGAAACCAGAGATAGGCCAGAGACTCTGTTTTTTTCTCCTCTAACCAAGATACTATAAACAACAGTATTTTCTTTTTCTTTTTTCTTTTTTTTTTAGACTTCTATGGGTGTTGTCCTGAATATGACTTTAAACTGCATCCAGTAGTGGAAACCTGGTTCGAGAGTTCCATGGTTTTGAAGAGTGTGGTACCACTTCTTAGCCACTATTGTTCCTAGGTCTACTACTCTGGAAGTACTTGTCAGGGTCCCAGCTATGAGTTAAATAGCATGTGGCTATTCGAGTTAGGGTACGTTGAAATTATGGAATGCAGTATGAATCTTATTGAATCAATGACGAATATCACTTGATGAGCAAATGAACAGGCAACAAACTGTCAACGACTATGATCAACTAGTTCAGCTAGTGAACTACTGCTATCATCCGTAGTCATGACATGCACACATGAAATATTTCAGCTAGAGAAAAACTATGACTATAACTCAGGTCAGACGTTCATGCCGCATTGCTCGATCTGACGCGGAGAGGTTGAAATAGCGCAGCAAGTCGCCTGACTTGTGTTACCTTCAGCTAAATCCAAAACATTGTTAAAACCCTGACAAAGCATTGGGTGGTAGAATTGCTTAGCCTCATTCTAATGAATCTAAATACCGACCACTGATATTCTGTAAAAATGTAACTCAAACAATAAATTGAATCACCATACAATGGTAGCGTATTCTAACATGAGTTATTTTAGCTTCTCATGTTCTGGCCAGTTTTGTTGTTTAGATCTTAGATGAGTCTTGATCAGGAAGATCTACGATCAAAGGCGCCCCAA
The DNA here is from genome assembly GCF_001194135.2 of Octopus bimaculoides. Classification (NCBI taxonomy): domain Eukaryota; kingdom Metazoa; phylum Mollusca; class Cephalopoda; order Octopoda; family Octopodidae; genus Octopus; species Octopus bimaculoides. The sequence goes on from NC_068988.1 coordinate 80,325,953, forward strand.
CTGAGACAATGCCGACTGTTATTTTTCTGACATTAGTTCACCTAGAACTTCAATAAATTAGTTTTATATATTGTGTGTATGTGTTAGTGGAGAGTGAGCATTCAGAGATGTACTATGTAAATATACTTCTCAATTTCCTAAAGGATTAACTCCAGTATTAATAAAAACAGTTTCGAGGGTGGGGTGGAGCTATTGTTTTCATAATTCTATAGCGTCTTGGTCATTTGGTGACCTTCGATGAAAGTCGGATCAGATCATAAAATCAGATGGGTGCAGTGAGTTGATAGAATGGATAGAACATCAGAGAGTATAGTGACATATTGGATAGAACATTGGATAACAGGTTTAACGGTATTTAGTTGCACCCCTTTATGTTTGGAGTTCAAAAACCATCGGCACCTACTTTGCCTTCCATCCTTCCGAAATCGATAAAATTAAGTATCAATTAATTGTTAGGAGCCGGCATAATCTTGAGTCAATCTAGGAAATAGTTATATAAAATCACGGAGTAGAGATAAATGGCCAGCTGTGACATCTACGCTTCCATCTTGAAGTCTGCAATTTCAGAATGTGTTGCTTTTTCTCAAATCTAAACTCTTTCTTGATTTTAAACAATGGTTTTCATTTCCAGTAGCCATGTCTTCTTTCAGGATTCTAGTCCTATTTTAATCCAATAGTCTAAGCAACGATTTACTATTGAATCAAAACTAGGTTATAACTAATCCTTTATTCAATTCCTTTTATATTTGATAAAGTACACGAATGAATGAAAATGTTTATTTTTAGAAAAATATATTCTCTGAGTGTAAAGATATTTGTTTACATCAAACTCTGGATGAGCTCACTTTCTTGTATGAGACAAAAATAATAATAATAATAAAATTACAATTTTACTTTCTATTAACTAAACAGGACTATTTTGACGTCTTTCAACTGTAATCTTATTATACAAGTTATACGAGCTGAATTGTGAAGTGGACGTGATTGAGACAATAGAACGCCGGACTAAATGCGTTACACTGTTTTGTTTCGTCCCACGCGGATCGAAGTTTAAATTAAGCTTGATTCGACTGTGATTTTCATCCTTTTAGAATTGATCAAATGATTATTAGTGATCGATGCGGTCAACTTTGTTGTAAAATAAAACAATGCAAAAAAGCAATGTAATGTGTTTTAACTGTTATACGGACAACAGCTTTTCTTTGTTTGACAGACAATCAGTTCTGAAGCTAGTCAAAGCCATCTTTTAATGAAATGCGCAAACGGAAGAAGGAAGTTTTATTGGTTATATTTTTTCCTTTAAATTATTTTTTTCCCTTTAAATGGTTGAGGAGAAAGAAGCTGCACCCATGACCTTCGCTGGCTGTCATAGGCCAGCGAGGATGATAAAGTTGATGTCCTTCTTGAACAATTACAGCTGATGTTCTTGAAGCCGTCCTGCTCGCGCTTGTTACAGGATGAGTTGAATGGCCGTGAGTGGAGATGATGCAAGATCAGACGGCTACAAAGTATATAGGCCCTTGAAGTAGTAACAGAAAAGGTAGAGTAAAAAGGAACAGTATATATATTTAGAGAAAATTCCGGTGAAAAAAGCGCAAACAATAATAAGGCTTTATATTTATGAAATTATTTAGTCATTTGGTCTAATCTAAACAGATCGACAGCTAGCAAGTCCTTTCAAAGACTGTTTTAAACAATTCGGCAGAAGACAAAAATATGATGCAATGTTGTTTTAAGTCCTATTTGAAGAAGTGATGCGGAAACATCACTTCCAATTTCTCCCTTTCAAATAATGATTTCACTTTTCCAGAAGCAAATGTATGTCAAAAATATATACTAATTCATTTATAATCGTTAATGATCTCCGTTTGAATATTTCATTTGGACAATATTCAGAAGAAAATAAACAACCAATTGAAACATAATATTTATAAAAATGGTTGCTCGTTGTCGTCACAGCAGCTTTTGCTAATGGTGCTGTTATTGATAAGTTTATACTTTGAGGGTTTCTTTCGGACTTATAAACTAGAGACAATCTTGCAACAAACATTTTTGTTTCAACTCTGTAACAACTCATTAACATGGAACTACGTGCTCATGGGATGCCTGTTTTAATGACCTGCGCCGTTTCTTTAAAATTACACCCATTCATTTCTATTTCCTTCTCCATTAACCAGAATATAAAAAAATCAGGGTTTGCATCATTAAATAAAGGTGAACCAAAATAGTAGCTTCTACATTAGAAACAACAAGCACATCTCCCTTGCCGTAGATTCTGCCATCTTAAATAATGAAGAGAAACATTACATGATATCTATAAGAGTACAGAATGGTCAAACACACACGGACAATGAAAACCGTGTTACCTGCTCACATGCTCTCCCCTGCACACATGTCCACCTGGTTATCAGAAACAGAACCCTCCAGTCATTCCGATTTAATGTCGCCCGCTTCATCTCTCTGAAAACACCTGCTTTCTTCACCACTTTTCGAAGTCTTCCAACACCAAGAACTCTTCGATCAAATCTCTTCTTGCATTGAAAACATCTATTACATCTCAATTCTCTCTGAAATCATCATCATCAGTAACTTCAATGTTCACAACCATTTTTGGCCCTCACATTCATCTCATAGGTATTCCGCTAGGCAAAAAAAATTTCCTAAACCCCAACCCCAGTGGTCCTTACTTAACACCGTAACTCTTGCAAAATCATTATACGGATCACAAAGTTATACTTCAGTGCATCGCATAACTTGCAATGTCTCCCATCTTCCGAACCGTAGCCGAACTTTTTGGTTCCTTGGCAAAACATTTCCATCAACTTTGTGGAATCCGTCTTTCTTCTGTTTCTCAACGATAACAATTCAATATGAAATACTTGTTGAGGAAAAGTCCGCACTTGTTGCCTGATTTCTATACAACTGCATAATGCACACACACACACACACACACACACACACACACACACACACACACACACACACACACACAC
>NC_068988.1:80329010-80334040 GCF_001194135.2 Octopus bimaculoides
CACGCACGCACGCACACACAGACATTATGTAAATCCCCTCCTTTCTCATTCTATTCCACTTCCTTACCACTACACACATATGCACACCGAGGCTGAACAAAAACCCAATATTTTCAAGCCAATATTCTTCAACCTCTTTCCCCACAGACGTGTATCTTTTGGAAACGTGCTATACTGTGTTCCATTGCCAAGAAAGACAACCACTCTGATCCTGCCAATTATCGTCCTACGATACTCACAATACCTCTAAAGTAATGGAGACAGCCATTAACAACAACATCTCTCTCTCGATCTTATCTCTTTCTCTCTCTCTCTCTCTCTCTCTCTCTCTCCCTCACACACATACACCTCTCTCTCTCTCCCTCTCTTTCCCCTTTTTTCCTTAAGAATCACTTGTAAAGTGTTTAAAGTTTACAGTTTCTACAAAGCCATTTCCACTAGAGTCCTGATCCCTTACGTCACCCACCAATGTGTTCTCGCCTTCATTAAACTGGGAGAAAAGCGTTGTACTCTTGACTGTATTGAGCACGCCGGACTCTCAGCAAAACTTGATACCAATGGGCTCCATCCGCATAATATATGTTTAATTAGAGGCTTCCGTACACATTCCACTCCAATTTTGCTCTAATTCCATGGATATAGAACTCGTAAGTGTTTTCCAATGGGATCATGGCATTTTTGCCGCCTTCAGCAACACAAAACGCTATTGCTAAGCATATAAAAAAAACATGACCGACCTCAAACAGGGGAAACTTGCAGTTAGAACTCACCGTCAATGCAGTATTTCTTGCCACCAACCAAAATTCTTTGAATATATGGATAGCTTTAGGGTATGAAAAAGAATGTTTATTGATAATCCCGGTTTAATTTGTCACAGAGCGTAGGTCAAAGAGAGATTGGAGTAAATGTTGGCGTGTTACTAAGTTTTAAGGAATTTAAGGAATTGGTGATCACATAATAGTATATTAATATAACTAAGCTTCTCATTTTGGTTAATGAAATAGTTTGCAAGACTTCTTGGTGATATGTCTAAGAAAGTCAAACTTAATTTGCTGTAAAATTAATTCCCAGTTGAAACTGTCAATGAGATTATCCCCAAAAAGTTTCTAGCGTGTAGCCATTGCACTTGTGTGATATGATTAACCTATCGTCAATATTGTATTTAAGAAAGTTTGTTTTAAAGAGGTTCTAGTATATACAGGCCAGTCTGATCATATACGCCAGTGTATTTGGCAAAAGATCTGATTCAGATGTCAAGTAGATCTCCAGGTTGAAATGTTTTGATCCAAGACAACTTATTTTAAGAGAAGGGTTTTATTTGTATACATGATTATTTCAATATTTGATTCAAAAATTCGGACGTATCTACAAAATAATTCTTTGGATTTAACCAATAGGGGTCTAGATATCCATGGGTTGAAGTCACCTGATAGAACTGACTGAATCTAGATACAGCCTTATTTGAACCATCTGATAACTGCTTTTCTCTTATCGCGCTGCTGAGGCTCAGTTATGATTCTTTTCTTGTTGATATTTCTCATTTTTTTTTTACCCTATTTTTGTCTTTACTAGATTTATTAGTCTACAACTAGCTTTATTTATGAAGTCTGTTTCTTGATTTTTTTAACGTTATGAAAGCTTCTCTTTTAGTTAAGAGATTATTCTGCTCTGTTATCCATCTTAATTTTTGTTTTGGATATAAACTTAGTTTCTTTATTGGTAAATCTTAGCGTTTGAGATTATATATTTCTTAGTGTGTTATCACACTATGGCTGTTTGCTATATTTATCGCTGTCTATTTCATAGATTGTATTTGTCTCATCCGAAAATAGAAATATATTAGTAGAGGCCATAATCTTTCTTAACCATAAGTTTATTTTGAAAAGAATCTTATACCCATCACTTGAACAAGGAAGTCTACTCTGAAGAATGATTGATCCTTAACTTTTGTGGTTATTTGTGAGAACTGGCATCATAATGTTGTGAAGGTAAGTGACCATCACCTCACCACAAAAACCAGAGTCTTCCAATGCATAAATCTCATTACATGCTCCACTTTTCAAGTAACAGACGTTTGTGTGAGTATGATTCTATCGTGTAGTCAATATATATAGATCCAATAAATATAGATTCAATATAGATCCATAATACTTGATTCTTAAAAATTCTTAAGTTAAATATTTGCTGCCAATCTTAAGTGCTAAGTATCCATATGAATGTGTGGCATAAATCTACATTTAGTGGTCCACGGTCTGTTACAGTGTAGACAATTTTCAACAACAGCACTCAATCGGTAAAAGAGTTAGAAGTGATCTTTACACAATATTCAAGATACAGAATAACAAGAATTAGTTTTTTTACCGTGTTCATGGCAATTACACTTGGTATGAAAGCAACTCTATTTCTGCACTGGCAGTGTTTAGGCTACTGATAATTTATGAGAAAGTGTTTTAAAGAAAATAGTCGAACAAACAGAAAACTGTTTTTATTTATTCCTATTTCATTATATATTTTGGGAAAGATATTTTATTGACAATCTTTGGGGTTTAATATAACTTTTTAGATATTTGAATTATCTCCTCTCATGCATTTGCACTTATCCCAAATTATCGGGAGCCATATTGGTCACTAGGCCTGGCAAATGCTTATGCAACAATACTACCGCTCTTGTACCGAATGTCATCACTGTGTGTGTGTGTGTGTGTGTGTGTGTGTGTGTGTGTGTGTGTGTGTGTGTGTGTGTGTGTGTGTGTGTGTGTGTGTGTGTTTGTGAGTGTAAGCATGTATGCATATGTGTATGTTTAACGTACCATATTAGCCATGCAGTACTTCTGAATGTCACGTATATGCGTGAATGTGTAAATGCAACTGCATTGCGATGTAAAAATTATATTTTTCGCTTTACTTTTCGAAATACCCAGTTCGATTTTAAACTATTATTATCTTAAAAAACTTACTAATAAATTAAAAATGAATGACTAAGGTCTAACTTTATTCTATCTGAGTTTAACGCTTTAATCTTCTACCGAATATATTTTGAATGAAGCCCTGAAGATATCAATGTATTTAATATATCAAATAGTTGACCATTCAGCACTTTGAGATGATTATTTTCCCTAGAGCAAGAACGTTTTGAGGTAAAATGTATTTCATTGTATATGTAACCGACCTGGCAATTAGATGATAATGGTCTCAATATTAGAACTAAGTTGTTAAAGAAATAGGAATAATTTCTTTGAGAAGTAACTTTAAATCTTCAGTAGAAAGCAATGTCATTTTGTAAAGCTTAAAAGTCATTTTATATTAAATTTGTGGGAAGGCAGATCTTTCATAAGATGAACTAACAGTTAGAGTGAGAGAATCGGTAAAGATGGAGAAATTTTAGAGATTATTTATCGTCTGGTAAATAATTCGTTAATTATAATTCATGTTAAATTTTTTTTTCTTATTTTTAAAACGATAATTGAATTCTCGGTAAATCAATTAGACAGCAGCCTTAGATATCTTCTAAGAAACAATCTTTCTGAAATTAACAGTACAGAATCAATTTGTAGGATAATTTTTTCTCTCCAAGTTTATAGTAGTTCTGTGATGAAACGATCAGTTTTGTAACTTGCCGGCAGAAATGCGGTCAAAAGAATCGATAACTTTTGGAACTATTGAGTGAACGTATAAGCAGTTCAAAACTGAATTTAATCAGTTTATGATGAGGAAGACAATACGACAAACGTTTCGAACAATACTCTTCGTCACAGAGTTTTGCTTTACAGCAAACCCATGTATTCCATGTCTGAAGTGTTCCTTCTTATTCATTGATTGCTGACATAGACCATCACAAGTTTTCTTAGGTCACCCAGATTATTGAGCGAAACGTTGTCTATAGCTCTGCACAAAATGAATAACCCAGACACTTAGCTTTTCCTGACACCATCCTTCTAACTGCAAATAGAACACACCGCAAAACAGAAGAGACATTAATTAACAGGTTCTTCATTAAAACTTATTGCTAAATTTCATATTTGTTGAAGACTCCGGTTACTGCAGAAGCTTCCTGATTACATAATTGTATCACGAAAGTAGGATTGATATAAATAAAGTCTAAATTCTTGTCAGTAACTTATCAGTAAATTTGTGAAATTCGATTTATTTTCCACAAACAATTTATGTCACTTCCTATTTTTGTTAACTTGTTTTCACATAGCTTTCTTTCATATATAGGTTTAAGCACACACACACACACACACACACACACACACAGAGGGAGGAAGAAACAGAGAAAGAAAGGATGCTGGAAATTGTTTTGAATTCTAATGCGCGAACCCAAGACTGCAGAGCGAGCTATTTTAAAATTACTGTTGTGCCTTGTTCATTTATTAAAAAAAAAAAAAAAAGAAATACGAATCTTTATGTTTAAGTTCAAATCATACTCGAATCTTGTCTTTGTTTTTCATCTCTCTGGGGGGTGATAAAAAAGTGCTGTAGTTAATTTGATCGATAATATTTGCAGCTACACAAATATTGGACGAATGCCAAAGGGAATACATTCTATTTACATTATTATATATGAACAAGCTTTCATTTGATTATTTGAAATTTATCATTGTTATTTTTATTTTGTTCTGTCGTGTTTAATGCAGCAATCACTGCTGAAAAGGTTAAGGAGCAGTCTCTACTACAGACTTCATATATGGACAGAAATAAGGCTCTTTTAGAAGTAAAAGAAAAAAAAATTGAAACACTGATTATTGCGATAATTTTAAGACATCAGTTACAGCAACAACAGTAAAATATAAACTATCGACAATGACGATGAAGGCTCTGATGGCGAGAACAAGAGAAACAACAACAACAACAATAAGAAATAACAAAGCCAAGACAACAGTAAACAACAATGGAATCAATGAAAATGTCTTGTATTGGGATATAGAATCGTATGGAATAGTGCCAGGAACAAAGTTTGATATTCAATACGACAAAAGACACGTGTGTGCGTGCGTGTACATATGTACATACATTCACATTACATATAT
>NC_068988.1:80334396-80335390 GCF_001194135.2 Octopus bimaculoides
ATATATATATATATATATATATATATATATATATATATATATACACACACAGAGAGAGGGTGATAGTGTGCGTATTGGGTAGGGTTGAATGTGTGCGTGAGTGAGCGAGAGAAAAAGAGAGTTAGGTGTTTTAGAAAAGCTATTCGGTCATATGAGATACAGAAGCCAAGCATTTGTGAGACAAAATGTCTCTGAGTAAAATATATTTCCCTGCTTTCATTCTATACATTAGATTTTGGCTTTCCATAAAAACGTATCTCCATTATAATTCTATAACTTGAGGAAAACTAAATGGAAGATTAAAGAGCTGTCTGTTATATCCGACTAACATCAATCTAACTACAGCTAACTTGGAAGGCAGATTTCTAAATGCGATCCACATGTTTATGTCGTGTAACACGTAATACACGCGCGCGCGCACACACAGACGTGTGTTTCTCTTTTTGTTTATCCATCATATTCTCCTTTCATCATTAATCTCTCTCCATGAATGTGTGTGTGCGCGTGCGTGTATGCGCTCGCGTGAGTGCGCATGTGTGCGTGCGTGCGTGCGTGTGTATGCGCTTATGTGTGTATGTGCGCGTGTGTATAAAAGATCCATTATGTTGATAATAACAATAGTACTATACTGTTACGGTATCCACAAACAAACACACACACACACATACACACACAATGTACATACGGGATGCCCTGAATTTCAAGAAGATAATGTATTTATATTTGTGCATGTACTTAATTTGATATGAAACTTGGGTATAAAAAGAATATATCACTTACTACACGTAACACATTCAAAACACAACCATATCCAATGGCACCTTATAATATTGTTTAAAGAGAAGTTAATTATGTAAAATATATTGTCACGTATTGTGTTGTGCAAGCTATAATCCACGCCTTCAAATTAAAACGACACTGGTTGTGTAAAGTACGCATAATATACTTATTAATATGAATGTATGTATATATATATATATATATATATATATAT
>NC_068988.1:80336528-80337976 GCF_001194135.2 Octopus bimaculoides
TATATATATATATATATATATCGCCATATGCATAATGAAGAGCAAGAATGACAACAATGACTTACATATTTATTCTTAATACGCTACGGTATATTCGCTGTTGCGTTTTCGTCACAGGAGAATAACTTTCGCTTTACAGTGAATATGTGTTCATAACAGTGTATTAGTGCAAGTTCACTGGTACAACTGGTGTTTCGACATCGTCTTGTGCTGTCAGCCAGATCCACTCCTGATTATATTGAATCTAAAAGGATTTGAAGTTCTTGTTTGAGCGAACAAACTGTTGGTATCTTCCAACCGATAATAAGTCGCCATATGCTCGGAGGACTGCGAGAATCAAAATTGTGATTTGCATATTCGTTAATCGACGAAGCACTGCAGTAATTAGTATATTCACATTAGAATCTGCTGGACCGTATTAAGAATATATATATATACATACATATAAGACAAGGTATAAACAATAGTTATAAAATATTTTTCCTTTATTAGAGCAAATTTGGCTTACAGCTATTTCCATAGGTTTGTTACTGATAAGTTTACTCAATCGGTCTATTGATCAGTTGAGAAAAATTGGTTATTCAATTGGTTGTTCTATTTTGCTCAAATGATCAATAGAACGATTGAGTAAACCTATAAGTAACGTATCTGTAATGATTACCCGAAACAGCAGTAAGCCAGATTTGTTCTAATAAAGGAAAATATGTAAAGACCATTATTTATAACTTGTCGTATATATCACTCTGTGTAAAAACTAGTTTTTCTGGACCTCAACCACAATATAGAATGGTGATGAATCATAATCTCGGATCCTGCCATATGAATACTTGGAATTCTTCACTAATCTGAACAATATTGTTAGCCTTGTGTGCCAACAGAGAACTTATGAAGTATTTTGCCTGGATTGATAATAGCACACTATTAGCTATATATATAATGTGTGTGTGTGTGCGCGCGCGCGTATATATATATATGTATATGTATGTATAAATGTATATATGCACTTGGTTGGCACTCCGTCAGTTACGACGGCGAGGGTTCCAGTTGATCCGATCAACGGAACAGCCTGCTCGTGAAATTCACGTGCAAGTGGCTGAGCACTCCACAGACACGTGTACCCTTAACGTAGTTCTCGGGGAGATTCAGCATGACACAGAGTGTGACAAGGCTGGCCTTTTGAAATACAGGTACAACAGAAACAAGAAGAAAGAGTGAGAGAAAGTTGTGGCGAAGGAGTACAGCAGGGTTCACCACAACCCCCTGCCGGAGCCTCGTGGAACTTTAGGTGTTTTCGCTCAATAAACACTCACAACGTCCGGTCTAGGAATCGAACCCGCGATCCTATGACCTAACCACTGGGCCATTGCGCTTCCACTGTATATATGCATCTACATCTATATATATAAAAATGAGAATGTGTGTCTGTCTGTGTGTGTGTGTGTGTGTGT
>NC_068988.1:80340927-80342684 GCF_001194135.2 Octopus bimaculoides
TATATATATATATATATATATATATATATATATATATATATATGAGTGTTTGTGTATTGTCAGGAGAGTTATAGAAGGGGGTACTGAAAAGATTTATCAGGGCTATGTTAATTTCTATGTTAACATTTCAGTCTTGCATCTAAATCACTAGAGTTCCGTGCCAAGTGAACGCAATGAGCAGATGAACTTTTATTCTCTCTTTTAAAACTTTAACCGATCACACAATTTATGGTCATTGCATGTGATTAGCTTTCTTGTGTGAATGCCAAGTATCGTTATTGATTAACTAAGATCTAGGAGTCACCGCAATATATTGCCGGTCACACACACACACACACACACACACACTCACATACAAACACGCATACACACAATACACACATACGCACGCACACACATAGCACCACCAATCAGAGATAAGAACTAAAGAACTTGTAACACACCTCCAACTAAAAATGTAGTTTATTAGAAAATAAGGCTGCTTATCCGATTATCGCTGTTCTTCGCGCGGGTGTTAAAGTCCTACAAGGCAACTGCGAAATTTTAAACATTAACATACTAATATGTATCTCTCCCTGTGTGTGTGTGTGTGTGTGTGTGTGTGTGTGTGTGTGTGTGTTCAGCGTGATACAGTGTGATAAGGCTGACCCTTTGAATTACAGGCACAGGAAGTAAGAGTGAGAGAAAGTTGTGGTGAAAGAGTACAGCAGGGTTCGCCACCATCACCTGCTGGAGCCTCGTGGAGCTTTTAGGTGTTTTCGCTCAATAAACACTCACAACGCCCGGTCTGGGAATCGAAACTGCGATCCTATGACCGCGAGTCCGCTGCCCTAACCACTGGGCCATTGCGCCTCCACACATATGCAATAGAGTACAATATAATATAAACATTTCAGTTTTATTCTATACTTGCGAATGTACCTAGATCTTAATTATATTAAGATCTAAAAGATCGTTTAAACCGGTACGGAAGCACCTGGTCGAAGACTCAGCTGTATTGATAAGGACGAGACAATCTCTCCGTTAGGAGTTCAGAGGCTACCAAAACACCAACGATACAACTGGATACAACTGCGATACAACAAGAAGTAAACAATGGTAGCTGATCTGGTGGTATCTTTATTTGTGCCAAATTGAATGCTGTACGTTAACGGAGCACTTTGTTGGAATAATTATCATGGTCGAACTTATTTTACAGATACGTACATACGTGTCTTGTTTCGCCGAAGCGACACTGTCCACATTTTCCATCTTATATGTATCTTTTGTTTTCCTTTTTTATTCTTGCTCAAGTCATTGGACAGCAGCCGCACTGGAGCACTGCTTTGGAAGATTTTAGCCAAACAAATGGACTCCACTACTTATGTTTTTGTTTTTAGGTCTGGTACGTATTCGATCAGGCTCTTTTGCCGAACCGCAAAGTTATATGGGACGTAGGCAAAGCAGCACCGGTTGTTAAGCGGTAGGGAAATGACAATCACAGACACAAAGACACACACATACTGACTCAAACGCGTAGACATATATACGGACACGGTCGAGCGCGTGCGCACACACAAATGAAACCGGTGTATGTATGTATGTATGTATACATGTATGTATGTATACATGTATGTATGTAAAAAGCATGGTTTTATTTTACCCAATTCATCCACAAGGCGTTGACTGACCCGGAGCTATAGTAGAAGACTATAGATCCACTACTCCAAGCGTCGTGCAGTGGGACTAAACCCGAAACCCAAATATCTGAACCCCCC
>NC_068988.1:80342694-80345477 GCF_001194135.2 Octopus bimaculoides
AAAAAAAAAAAAAACAGGGATCTACAATTTACATATGACTCATTCATTTACTTATGCTCACTCACTTAACCAAATATTTAAATTAAATTTAACATAAGTACTATCATTACATCTTCTAATACTTAACACAAATTCACTAAAATAAAACTGAAAAATATAGATTAAAAATGAACAGTATTAACTAACATGTAACAGCTTCTATAACAACTAATATAAGCTTTTTATAAAATCTAAAACTATAAAATCTAAAACTATAAAATTTAAATGTTGCCCCTGCCAACACAAAATTTTAAATGATTCTTAATCATTATTGATTAAATGTGACTGCAATAAAGTACTGTGTACTTCATTTCAATCGTATTTAGCCACATCCAACAACTATTTCAACTATAACGATATAAATAATACCATTCATTCTAACACCCAGAAAAATGCCTGAACTGATTTAATTATAGCAATGCACTATGTATGCACCGTAGGGCACGAAGAACAGCCCACAAACACATACTATATCCATCATCGTACTATTTCCATATTTGGCACGTTCTCTCCCTTCGCCTGTCACATTATTATTTTTATTATTTCATATTCGCACAACAGATTAAACTGTTGGAAAAAAATCCAAACATCGGGCTACAAGTAACCTTAAATGCCAAGAACCTTCCTAAGTATCTTAGCTGTCCCTATTAACACTATTTTCTGGAGCTGCACTAAACTAGGTTTTATGCCTATTTCCTCTATCCATCTGTTCAAGTCTTTAGGGATAGTTACTAATGCACCTACAACTACAGGGATACCTTTTACTCACACTTTCCATAACCTCTGTAACTCAATGGTTAGGTCCTGGTACTTTGCTACTTTCTCTATACCTCTCATACTATTTGGAATTGTCAAGTCAGTTGCCTGGCACTTTTAGTCTCTGCTTTCTAGCTTCTAGATAGAAGACAGGCCTTCTAGCTTTTATTACTCTGTCAGTTTGAACGTTAAAGTTCCACATCTTATATTTCTTACTTTCTAGCATTTTACCAGGTTCATACCACTTACCACTATGGTCAAATCCTAGATTTCTACATAACTCCCAGTGGATTGTTCTCCCTAGATTGTCACGTCTTTTCTTGTATTCTTTTTTTTTTTTTGGCAATATTCTGCACTCACTAACTATATGAGTAACACTTTCTTCCTTCAGTGGGAATCTAACTGATTTTTGTCTATCTTGGCTTTTATCTAATTATTCCTCAATGCTTGATCTTGTGCTGCTACTAACAAATTTTCTGTCTCACTTTTCGGCCTTCCTTTCTGCAACCACAGCCTTATCTCACTGTTACTATTTTTTATCACTATCTTTGGAAATCTACCATGCAAAGCCTTCTCTTGCCCGTCAGATAATCTTTCTTCTTTTTCAGATTTTTAACTTCATTTGTTTCCCTATCTCTGACCGTTACTCTAGCAGCTCTTAATAAAATGTCCACACTATTACCTACATAGGAGGCTAGCTAACTTCACACAGTCTTCAACTGGTATTGAACCTCTACCACCATCCTTTCTGTCTAGATTTATTAATTCAAATTTTGTTCAATATACAGAAGCTGCCAAATATCTAAGTAGCGATAGTGTCCAATTATTATTATTATTATTTTCCGATATTTCCATCTTCCGGCCGAGTCTCAACCAGAGACCTAAGGCACGTATATATTAGATGGAGAGAAACTTCCTGAGAATGTGGACGGTTGATGTCAACACATTTTTTGTCTCATAGACTGTTAGTTTCCCAAAGTTCTGGTAAAAAATTTTGTCATCTTTCTTGATCAACCCTTGGGTACCTCCAACAAGGACGGTTTGGGTTTTAATCGCCACATCCTTATATTTCAACAGATTTTCAAATTCCTTTGCTGAGATGTTTCCATCGAAAAGCATTGTCATATCAATTGGCAGGCATGCTTTTTGTCTTAGGTCTTTGCTGACAATGTCTGGTCGGTTATCATTTATTTACTTGTCTGTATGTATCCTATGATCCCATAGGATGATAACATTCTCTCCCTCAGTGACTCGCTCTTGATAGTTGTTCATACCAGTTTTTATGGTGCGGGATATCATAGTGCTGGCATATTATCCAGTGCAAGTATTGGCCATATTATTATTATTATTATTATTATTATTATTATTATTATTATTATTATTATTATTATACGTTTGACTTTTGTTTTGTATTTGTACAAGTTGACTCCAAGTTTCACCCAGAGACCTCAAGAGACAAGTTAGAAGTTCAAGTTGGTATTATGCCTAGGGTGTCATATATTTGGTTTTGCACATTCTAGAGAATGTTTACGAAAGCATAAGAAACTTATAAGTTTGTTTTAAAATCTGAGATTACATAGGATATGGGCAGTTCCCATGTGCACTATCTTTTGAATTTTTGCCATTTCGGGGTTTCCTGGTATCTGAGCTTGGTAGGAATCAGCCCCTTTTGCTATCATTCCTAGGGCACCTATGACAACAGGTATTGTTTTAGTCTTGAAGTTCCACATTTTGCCGATTTCTATTTCAAAATCTTTATACTTGCTCAGTTTTGGTAGGTCTTGACAGATACATTTATGTCGATTGGGACATATCAATGAGGAGGCATGATTTTGTCTGAAGTCTTTCAATATAATGTCTGGCCTATTCGCATCTATATTTCTGTCAGTTTCAACGGCAAAGTTCCAGAGGAGTGAGATGTGATCATTTTCAAGCAGCCAGAGATAATACGATTTATTGTTTCTTCTCCATCTCAACATATTCTGCAG
>NC_068988.1:80345938-80349337 GCF_001194135.2 Octopus bimaculoides
ATATATATTATATATACGACGAGCTTCTTTCAATTTCAGACTACCAAATCCACTCACAAGGCTTTGGTCGGCCCGAGGCTTTAGTTGAAGACACTTGCTCAAGGTGTCACGCAGTGGGACTGAACCCGGAACCATGATAGATAGATAGATAGATAGATAGATAGATAGATAGATAGATAGATAGATAGATAGATAGATTCATGACCTTTCGAAATCGCTAGTATATACATTAAAGAGTGATCGATCCTATTGACCTTTTCCCTAACAACTCAATGAACTAAGGTTGTGTAAAATAAAGACAGATCCCCAAATGATGAAGAAACACAAGTAACATTTGAACTTAGTCTTCGAAGCGATTTCATTACTATTTACTTATTTCATACCTACAAAATGTTGCATGTCTGTCTATCTATTTCTGTGTATGTATGTATGTATGTATGTATGTATGTATGTATGTATGTATGACTGTATGTATGTATGTATGTATGTATGTATGACTGTATGTATGTATGTATGTATGTATGTCTGTATGTATGTATGTATGACTGTATGTATGTGTGTATGTATGTATGTATGTATGTATGTATGTATGCATGTATGTATGTATATATGTAATATGTTTTATTTCAAGATTTCTTGCCAACAGTGAAAGAGCCGGTTTCTAACCAAGATCCAAGGCTCTTCACTGAAACTTCAAAAACATCAACAAGGTATTATTGTATGTATGTATGTATGTATGTATGTATGTATGTATGTTTCTATGTATGTATGTATGTCATTATTCAGTTTATTTCAAGATTTCTTACCAATAGAGAAAGAATTAGTTTCTAACCTAGATTCAAGGCTCCTTCATTGGAATTTCAACATCAACAACAGGGTATGTATGTATGTATATGTACAGATTTATATGTTTTATGTATGTATTCTCATACATAGAGTTACATATGTAGACATGCTCATATATATTTAAATGATAAACTTCTGGAAAGTCTTACAGGTTTTTTATAGTTGCAGTGATGGCTTGGGTCTGTAGTCTTCGAGTTAGCTCTCTCCTTTCTGGTTTTGAGAAGCCTAATTTCTCAAGATTGGAATTAGGCAGTGTGTTAAATATCCTAGTTCCCCAATAATTACAGGTATAAACCTGAACTTGTAATCTGGATAGAGTAACAGCAGATTTCTCAATAGTTCAGCGTAGGTATTCTCTTTTTCACTGGTCTTCAACTTTATGTTTGCATCCGCTGGGCAGCTAATTTCCACAACTGTGCACAGTTTCTCTTCTCTATTCCAAATCATTATATCAGGTGTGTTGTGCTTACATTTTATTGAGGTCTTCACTGGAACATTCCACCAGTTTTCCTTTTTATTGTGAGTAACTCTGTCTTCTACCATATTGTGGGTTCTTATTTCTCTGTCCTCATATATGTATGTATGTTATCAATCAGTTTCATTTCTGTATTTCTTGTCCATAGAGAAAGAGCCGGACTCTAACATAGATTCAAGGCATCTTCATTGGAACTTTTATCAACATCATCTAGGTATTTGTGCATATGTGTGTGTGTGTGTGCAGTATTTGGTGTTAGTGTATGCGCAGATTTGTATGTTTGTTTTATGGATTATGTATGTATGTATGTATGTTTGTATGTGTGTATATTTGAATGTTATGTTTTAGGTATGTATACGCATGCATATACTTACATGTCTAGACATGTTCATATGTACTTAAATTATGAACTTCTGGAAAGATCCAGTGATGACTTGGATTTGTAGTCTTCGAATCAGCTTTCTCCTTTCTGGTTTTGAGAAGCCTAATTTCTCAAGATTGGTATTTAGGCAGTGTGTTATATATTCCAGCGCCCCAATAATTACAGGTATAAACCTAAACTTGTAATCTGGATAGAGTAGTTGTAGATTCCTCAATAGTACAGTGTTGCTGTATGTATGTATGTATGTATGTATGTATGTATGTATGTATGTATGTATGTATGTATGCATGTATGAATGAAAATGATTGTGTGAATGAATGGATGTATAAACAGACAGGCAAACAAGCATTAACAGATGTTTTTAAAAAATTATTTTGAATTAGGATCTACCAAAGAATGTGAATGAAATTTATCAATAGTATATTTCTAATTAAAGAATGTTAAATTAGTAGAGAGACGAATGTAGTTCCTTGTGGTATTTAGTTATTTCCATTTACATCCAATCTCAAATTCTGCCGGGGTCAGTTTTTGCCTTTCCTTCTTTTAGGGTTGATAATTGAAATACTGAGGTCGATGTAATTGATTATGCCCTTTTCCAAAAATTTGGTGCTGATATAGTAAATCAATATTTTATTTGTAATTAAAGAGTGCCAATCCCTTCCTAACAAATATGTAAGAAAAATGTATTTACGCCTATGTCAGAATCAATATTTTCATCGTAATTGCTCATATAATAAGGCGGTTTCATGCCTTAAATAAACCGAGAGAGAGAGAGAGAGAGAAAGCGAAAGAGAGAATGTGCGTATGTGCGTGCACGTGTATGTATGTGTGTGGAAGGTTAAAACTTGAAGAGCTATGGAGTTTAGATGGTTCATTGGTGGCGAGAACGTTTCCTTTCATTGATGAAATTAAAAGTAAAATTTTTTCGATCTAAAATCATTAGTCAGTAATGTAGAGAAATATTATAAGCTTATTCTTTCTACTTTTATACTTTTACTTGTTTTATTTGACTATGGCCATGCTGGGGTAGCATTTGAAAAGTGTTTAGTCGAACAAATCGACTCCATGAATTATAATCATAAGTCTGGTACATTTTTATCGTTTTTTTCCGAACCTACGGGAAGATAACAAACCATCACCGTTTTCAAGGAATAATAAAACAAACACAAAGGCATGCAAGCAGACATACATACATACACGTACACACACACGGCGATCTCACGATCTCTCTCTCTCTCTCTCTCTCTCTCACACACACACACAGGCGTGGCTGTGTTGTAAGCTTGATTTCCAACCACATGAATTCAGTCCCACTGCGTGTCACCTTGGGTAAATGTCTTCTGCTATAGCCTTGGGCCCACCAAAGCCTTGTGAGCGGATTTGGTTGAGGGAAACTGAAAGAAGCCTGTCGTATGTTTATATGTGTGTTTTTGTGTCTGCGTTTGCCCCCGCAACCCATCGCTTGACAACCGATGTTGGTGCGTTTACGTCCCCGTAACTTAGCGGTTCGGCAAAAGAGACCGATAGAATAAGTAGCAGGCTTACAAAGAATAAGTCCAGGGGTCTATTCCTTCAACTAAAAGTTGGTGGTCCAGCATGGCTTCAATCAAATGACTAAAGCAAATAAAAGAATAAAAGAATGAAGTATATACATAAATAATATATATATATATATATATATATATGTAGTGAAACT
>NC_068988.1:80351254-80354068 GCF_001194135.2 Octopus bimaculoides
AACATAGGTAATACAGACAGCCACAGACACACACACACATACACACACACACAAAAGGAGAAGGAAACAAATAACCATATACTCACACACACACTTCACACATACACACATTCACACAAAGACACATATGGAGACACACATCCACACATAACAGACACACGTACATAGTCACATAAACCCACCACATTCACACACAAGGAGACAGAGGTACACACACACATACTCACATACACATACATACAAACACATACATACAAACACATACATACAAACACACAAACACATGAATATGCAGAATACATACATAGATATGTGCATACACAAGTACATACACGCTGACGCACACACATGCGCACAAACAACCAAAAAAAGAACGCAGATCCAATAACGGACAGAGTCAATATACATTGACAAGGCTGCAAAAGGAGAGAAAATTTTGGAAGGAAAAATATGAATAATAAATAAGTTGAAATCGAACCGGTGAGTGTGTTAGATAATAAGGCATTAAGACAATATGACTCCCCAAACACAACATAATTTGCTTCAACACACGAATTCATACACAGAATCTTGCAAACCAGATACAAAAACGAAGTAGAAATCTTTGTATGTCTTTTCAGTATATGTCAGCTTTTGACTTCACAGAAACTGTATATGACCAAGTTGGTACGTTAATGCTACACGTGTTTGTGGAATACTTAGCCACTTACACGCCAATTAAATGAGGCTCGTAGTTCAGTTGCCCGAGCAACTGAACACCTATGGTCAGAAATTGTGATCGAGATCTATTTATATACGTGTGTGCATGCATGTGCATGTGTGTGTGTGTGTGTACTTGTGCATGAGACTGTGTCTGTGAACATACAGTGTATAATTATGTTAGAATAAGTTTTATATATCCAATTTATAATTGCTCTTGTAACAATCTTTATGGATTTTACCATTACTGTCCAAAGACCATTAAAGTCTCTATGAATGCCTTGGAGCCACATTAATTAATTATTTTTTAAATCTGCATGTACCTCCTAATTAATTTACTAGTGGATTACTTGTAGTTTTGTAAATGAATGTTGGGATTACTTTCTGTTATCAATGTTGAATTTAAGCGGATGGCAGTAGCTGTATTAATAACAACATATTTAATACCGGAGTATTAAATGTTTTAACTGGGAATAATTAAGCAGTAATGTTGAAGTAAAACACATTATTCTCGTTAGTAGTCTTTGGCTGATATTGTATGAGGTATTTCGGCAAGTAGGAGAGAAAAATACGTGAATGTTTTAGTCGTATTAGACCTCCTCAACAATAAATAGACGTCAACGCCACTATCGCAGTATTGATAAGGAAATCACTAACTGAATATAGAATAAAGTACTTTTTTAGGTGAAGGAAAGTAGAAATATCCAAAGACTCATTATTCTTAGGCGCTGTCAGTATAGAAAACAATAGTTAAGTTAGTGTTGGGATATTTAATACAGAGAGCATGAAATATGCAATGGTGGTGAAACTGTCTAATACAGCAGAAAACCTAACTGAATAAACTACGTTTCTTCTTACACGGTTTGAATGCAAAACCATTGAAGTATGCGAGCATTACTGATTTCTACACAATGGAAAGTGTTATAAGAATGAGCAATCACTGGAAGAAGGAGTAGATGAATCAACAGGCGTATAAAGAAACATTGTCAAAATATAAAAATGCAAATATAAACATAGTATACAAATGTTGAGATTATGAATAAATATGTATAGCTGGCTGTGGCGGCACGCAAATACACACATACTTCATACACTTACACACACATACACACACACGCGCGCACACATGCACACACATATTTATATTTATTATAAATGTTATCGTCGTGTGTGTAGTTTTTTCTAGTGTTCCTGTGTCATCCTTCTGCGCAATTTTTCTTTTTCTTACTATACATACATATGTATGTGTGTGTGTGTATATATATATATATATATATATATATTACACACACACACACACACACACACGCACACACACACACACATGTATATATATATATATATATATATAGATAGATAGATAGATATACTATCTTTTGTTTCGGTCATTAAACTTATTCTATCTGTGTCTTTTGCCTAACAGCTAACTTACGGGAACGTAAACAAGCCAGCACCGGTTATCACGCGGTGGTAGTGGGTCGACACAAAGACAAACATACATACATACATACATACATACACACACACATACATACGTACATACATACATACATACATACACACATACATACGTACATACATACATACATACAAACACGCGCGCGCACATACGCACACGCACACGTACACACACATACGCACGCACAGACAGACAGTCACACACACGCACACATATACACATACACACACATGCACGCCTCCCTCCCACACACACGTATGTATACATGACTTCTTTCAGTTTCCGACTATCAAATCTACACACAAGGCTTTCGTTGACTCGAGGCTATCCAAATGACACTTGTTCAAAGTGCCATGCAGTTGGACTGAAACCGGAATCATGTGGCCGAGAATGAGAGAGAGAGAGACGTTCTTATACGTACATACATACTCATATATACATGCAAAATACTTGTATATATATATACACACACACACACATATATATATATATATATATATATATATTCTCCGTGTTTTTCTTCTTGTCTCCGTATTCTTTCTGTTGAAGAGCGTAGCTCGAAACGTCAAAGACTTTCCGTATTCCCGAGCGTCATACTAATATATCCTTTTGTTATTTACACCACCTGTCCTCGTCTGTTGTTATTATTTGTATAT
>NC_068988.1:80354806-80362191 GCF_001194135.2 Octopus bimaculoides
CGTGCTGCAGATGTTGGTGAGAGGGATAACTACCCTTGGCAAACAGGACACAGTCGTGTGTCGATAAGCCAGCTGGAGGAGATGTCCTCCTGGGGCTAAAAGCAACAGTAACATCCACCCCTAGGGGTCAGCCACACTTAAGTGGCAATATACTACACTTTATCGTGCAGTTACTGTTAATACTTCATTTAGAGAATTAACATTGCTTGTTTTCACCTTTTCGATATCAGTGAAGAATTTCACTTGAAAAGAAGATATAAGATTGCCAGGTTTTTGTCTCTCTCACCAAGGTCAGCGGCTATCGGACGCATATTTTATTCCGTATGTTGTGAGTGACACATATTTCATTATTAATGCATATTGTTTAAGGCATCAACTGATATTGTTTTAATCTGGTTTCATTCCAAGACTATAAACTAAGCCGAACGATAACATAGAAATTATGTGCAACTAAGTCGAGCGATAACTTAGAAACTTCGGTGATTGAAATACAACCATCCTTCTCTCTCTGTCTCTCTCTCTCTCTCTCTCTCTCTCTCTTTCTCTTTCTCTATCTCTGTCTCTGTCTGTCTGTCTCGCTCTTTCTCTCTCTCTCCCCCCTCTCTCTCTCTCTCACACACACACATACACACACACATACACTCACGTCAATAACAATACAGTCAATAATGAGTCTTGTTCATGCACAAACATGAAAAATGCTATTTGATAAAAGAAAAACATCTCATATTTATGTAAAAAAATATATATAACTATTAAAAATTCTAAAATAATAACGATACTTGTATGCACATTAAGTCTAAATGGATTTTAAGCTATTAAATTTTGTTTCCCATTTTTCCGTGTATGTTAATTACTTTATTATTTAGATTTATTAGGTTTTATTATTATTTAGGTAAAATGCTTTTTTATAATGAACTGTTTCCACAACGGGAGAAATATTACATGAAATACTGGATAAATGTATTTTAATACTTTTAAGCAAATAATTAAGAGTAAGGGGCGGATGATTAGAAGCTATGTTAATAAACTTTAATGGCCTAAAGGGAGAATATCTATTGCTTTAGTGACCTAAAGGGAGAATATCTATTGCTTTTTAATGTAATATATATTTACAAAAATTAGTAATGTGTGTGCTGATGTCAACAGTAATCTTTAGGTCCAAACCTTTAAATAATTTTATGAGATTTTTTATGAAATAATTTAACTGCTGAGTAATCATATTATGTATAATAACAAACCCGTTATCTTGGTATAAACTGCTCTGTAGATAATGGAAGTTATAATGCAATTAAATGCAAAATGTGAAGATATAAAGAACTTTCGTATTTCAGCAGAGCCTGAGTACTCGTATCGCACTAAAACTATTAAATTTTTCTTTATCCACAGGGAATTACCAAAATAAATCAATGGTATTTTTGCCTTCATGATTACTTTAATTTCAAAATTACTGAGTAACATATGATTCTCATGATAACTGCCAAAAATAGTGCCTTTGAAGCAAAGGTTTAGTTAACGAAGTTCTAAATTAGATCATACCAAATTGAATAAGTTTATAAAGATGTTTATTACTGGTATTTTAAATCAGTTAATAACGGAAACACATTTGCTATTGTTGTTTGTCAGCTCTGACTGAGTAAAACTATGACTTCCCGTGCCATCCTAAATCCAAAGGCAATGCTTTCATAGTTACATTTTCTAATATCTTTATTTTTTTAATGGTAGAATGGGGTTTCTTTGTTACTTATAGCGTGATTGCAGCTGCCCTAGTTTGTTAAGGTGATTGGATACCAGGATTTAAAAGGAGGAAGTGTTATAATAAGAGCCAAAAGAAACATCACAAAACTATAAAGACAATAGGATAAAATAAATTGTCAGTATTTGTAAATTCACAGGATTTTTATATTATCATATTTTCAGCATCAACGACTCTGGTGGAGTGTGTGCGTGTGTGTGTTAATGTTAGTGTTGTTGTTACTGGAGTCCTTTAAGTTGTCCAAAATTATGCTATTTTCTGTCAGAAAAAAATTCATTATTTGTTTTTTGTGAAATAAATGCGTTCTGCTAAGGAACTGCCCAGTGATTGTAAAAACGTATTTGATTCCGTTTGAATTTTTTGTGGAATATATTTAAACATTGTCGTCATTTCCTTGGTTGGCGAATAAAAATAAAAACGGAAAATAATTACTCACAAATTAAAGTCTTCTTACAATAAACAGGGAAGAATTAATGCAAGCAATAAAATTCTTGCTTCCCTGTTTAGAAGCCTTGTATAAAAAATATTTTTCCGTCTTGATTCATACAGTAATAATTCACAATTTGGGTTGCCAGACAATATATATCACAACAATAATAGTAGTAATAATAAGTATTGAACTTGTGTAATAAAAAGCGAAAGTATTGCACAGCCAACGGAGCTAGATCGTAAAATGTCACCCAATTGATAAGTTAAACTGCCTTAACATATATTTTATTTAATAGGAACAACAGGAAATCAGTTAAAATCTCTTGTTGATTTATCATAATTTGAGATTGAAATACCATATTTTCCCCATAAGCAAAATTTACGCCTATGAGACCTATGAA
This sequence comes from Octopus bimaculoides, assembly GCF_001194135.2. NCBI lineage: Eukaryota > Metazoa > Mollusca > Cephalopoda > Octopoda > Octopodidae > Octopus > Octopus bimaculoides. The sequence continues at coordinate 80,357,393 of NC_068988.1, forward strand.
ATATATGGTGAAGTTTCATGATGTCAATTGATTCTAAAAATATATAACAAATAATCTTTCAAATTACAGACTTATTGAGATAGTAAAACAGTTGCGTTTTTCAATACTTCAGAAGAAAAAATATGTTGAGTACACCTAGTCTTAAACATGTTCTCAGTAGGGGAAATTCTACATGATATCTGCACCGTCTTTTGTGGTCATCTTCAAAGTATAGACGTTCACATTTTAACCATCAGTAGGACAGGATCTGATATTTCAGTTTCACTGAGGTAATGGATTTTGAGTATTTCTATATTTGGAAAATGTTTACATATATCATGGTAGCAGGAGCTAATTTACCTATTTGGACAGTACAGTTAGTAATGATGGTAAGCTCGGTGATAAACTAGATTGCAAGGATAACTCAGTATTCAGAAGGCTGAAAGAAAGCGACAGTGAAAAGGACGTGTTGGTCCAAGTGAAATCCAACCTATTATATATATATGTGTGTGCGTGTGTATATGTGTGTGTGTGTGTGTGTGTGTGTGTGTGATTATTCAGTTTTATTTCAAGAGTTCTTGCCAATAGAGAAAGATCCGGTTTCCAACTACATCCAAGGCTCCTTTATTGTAATTTCAAAAACAACAAGGTATTTTTTGTTTGTATGTATGCATGTATGTATGTCTGTATGTATGCATGTATATATGTATGTGTGTACATATGTATGCATGCATGTATGTGTGTATGTATGTATGTATGTGTGTATGTATTACATAGTTTTATTCCAGTGGCCACTTACAACTTGCTATAAGTGTAGCCTGGAGATTAGCACAACTGTATCCATAGCGATTGAAGGATAGGAAGGTAACTTAGAGATTTAGTTGAGAGAGGCTAACAAAGGGGTTGGCTTCAAAGATTGGGTAACGGACATTGTTTTGTAATTTGTGAGTAGATGTCTACGAAGGAGGAGGAAGAATATCGCTTTAACTACAACAGGTTGAATACTTTCACCCGGTCACACATTCAGGTACACACACACACACACACACACACACACACACACACACACACACACACACACACACACACACACGGTCACACATTCAGGCACACACGCGCACGCACACACACACACACACAACCACACAGACACACACACATACATGCGCACAAATCTGAATTACACATACATATAAGTCAACATAGAAAGATTCACATACATATGCGTTAACCTCTCGCTTTCTCTCTTTCTCTCTCTTCTTCCTTCTCCCCTCTGTCTCTGTATATATATATATATATATGTATGTATGTATGTATGTATGTATGTATGTATGTATGTATATAAACAAAGATACGTACTAATCAAACTCATATGAGCATGCAGAGACATGCATCTCTATTTACAAAGACAGATATTTACTTAGACGCATTCACACACAAAGTGAGTGACAGAAAGATATATGGAATATGGGTGATGTATGTGTGTTTATATGTGTGTGTGTGTGTGTGTGCGCATGTATATGTATATGTAGTGTATACACATACACACACATACAAATATGTATATGTTTGTATGTGTGTGTGTGCACGTGTTTATATACTCAAGGAATGAATGTCGCTGAGTGTGTGACGTGTACAGACTGTGGAGGAAAGGGTGGAAGTAAGAGACTATAGAGTGAAGTCTGATCAAACAGAGATGGTGTGGGATTGAATATACGAAGTAACAGTTGGACGAAGGAGTCTATAACTCACAAAAGCAATAAAAGAATTGGTAAAACAAAGATAAAGGATCGTGTCTGTATTTGTATTTGTACACTAATACACACACACACATACTTTCAAGCACACACGCAAACACTCACACACACACACGCATATCCACACACACATGCATATATATATATAGAGAGAGAGAGAGAGGGGGGAGAGAGAAAGAGAGTTAGAGAACAACCACATATATAGAACATAAATACATATATATATATATATATATATACACCCATGCAGACACACGTACACACACACATACGCACACACGCACGCACACACACACGCACACACATACACACACACAGAGTATAGTTTGCAAAATTGTGCACAGATAATATATGCATATATTTATACACACACACACACACACACACACACACACACACTCACACACACACACACACACATACATACACACACACATACATACACACACACACACATATTAGCCAATCGAATTCATTTCATACATAATCGGATTTTCACAACTTTCAGAAGGTCGTTCATATTACAACAAATTTGAGGTTAATATTGACGTGGTGACGATAGCTATAACTAGGAAATAATTCGAAGACTCTACCAAAACCTATTGAGAATGAACAGCTATGTTATTGCTTGGATGCTCAATGAATTATAATCTACAAAATATTTTCAGCGTTACGGAAATCAGCTGAAAAGTTCATAGGTTGACCTGGAATATTACCAAATGAGGTTATTTTTCAATATAGTCCCCTTTTGTGGTCCATCCACTTCTTCCATCGGTGTTGTAGTGCTTGGATTACATTAATGAAGAAGTTTTCATCTTGTTGCTTATAAAAGTTATAAACAGTAGATATAACATCAACCCTGCGATAATGCTTCCCAGTCAATTGTTTTTTTCATGTTGGGGAAGAAATGATAGTGAGATGGGACAAAATTAGGAGAATAGGGACGGTGATCAATCAGTTCAAAGCCACAGATACGCACAACTGTCATTGAAAGCAAGGATTTGTGTGCTGGAGCATTTTCCTCATGAATCAAGACTCCTTTCGTCAGTTTTCCTGAACGTTTGGTTTTGATAAGCTTTCGTAATTGCCTCAGCAATTTGGCATAGTACTCACCATTGATGGTATGGATCTCTTGAAGATAGTAAATAAACACAGTGGCTTTTGCATCCCCATAAACTAAGGTTATCACCTTCTCTACAGATGAAACGTCCTTGGCCTTCTCTGGAGCAGGTAGGAGTGGTGTCTCCTCTGTATGGATTGTCTCTTTGTCTCTGGTTCAAAGTGATGAGCCCAATACTCATCCTAGTTTTGGAAACGTTGAAGAAAACCAGCTAGATCTGCCTGAAACAATGTCAGATCTTCCCGTGATGTGATCAACCTGGTGCGCTTTTGTTCAAGTGTCAGAAGACGTGGCACCCACCGAGCATAAACCTTTATCATGCCAAGTTTGTTGCGTAGAATATTCTCAACTCTCTCACAGGATATGCTAACATCATTGGTTATTTGATTCATAGTCAATCGCCTGTCATCCATCACCATGTGGTGAACACGATCAATGTTTTCCTTGATGGTGGCAGTTGCAGGACGTCCAAACTTTAGATCATCTTCAAGACTTTTCCTTCCCCTCCTCAATTCCTAATGTAGCAACCATGTCAACAGGAATGTCGTTGGAGCCAAACCCTTTCTCTGCAGGTACTTGATATCACTATGCCAAATTTTGTCAATTTTGCTACTGGTTACTTTTGAAGTCTTCTTCCAACTATCAAATGTCAATTTACCTGGAGAGAAACAATGCAGTTATTAATAAGAAGGGTTGAAATGAATGCATACAAGATTTCACAGCCCTAGCATCACTCCTTCACAGTCAGCCTATGAACTTTTCAGCGCACCAACCAGATTTACATTGAATGTTATTTTTTACTCAAATTAAATTCAAATCAATATTGTTATGCATTCAGAACTGATATGAATTTTCCATTAAAATTTTCTTTTTACCTTCTCCTTGTAAAATTTACAAAAATGGGAATATTAAAACAAAACTTATAGAAGGATGTTTCTAAATTATCTCTCAGTGAGATTTTCTGACACTAGGGACCCTTAATTGCTGTTGGTATTCAACGTAAACACTCTGGTAATGAATGTTGAGTGTGGCCAATATATAGTTCTTTAGTAAGTCCACGTAATCCGATTCCACTGTTTATATTTCCAGATCAAACCTAAGACGGTTGCGGTGGCCAGAAAGCTGTAGGTTTAACACCCTGAGTTGCTGGAAGGGCATCAAAGAGGACACCAGACTGCTTGAGGGACTCCTCTCTTTGATTTGATGTTAAGGTTAACTCCCCTAGTCATTTCCTTTCCCAAAGCACTCACATTACAATGCAGGATATACATATGTGTGTGCACGTGCGCGTGCGCGGCATACGCATTCGTGTGTGTACGTGTGTGCGTGTGCATGTGTATCTGTGTGCGTGCGTGTGTGTGTGTGCAATCATATATTACATAAACTCTATGGACACGAAGGAACTCCTGAAGTCAATCCAGTGACATAAATTTATTACTGATATATACATACATATATATATATATATGTATATATATATATATAGAGAGAGAGAGAGAGATCCATGCATACACGCACATATCCACACATATGCACATACACCCACATATACATTTGGATACGGGTATGTGCACGTATATGAATACATATAATGTATCTATATGCGTGTGTAAACACCTACGTTGTGTGTGTGCGTACATATTTTTGTATGTACAAAATGTACGTGTATGTGTATGTGTTACTATAGATACACACATGTATTTCTTTATCTTACTTTATATCACTAAGAATTATTTATTTTAAACTTCTAAACAATAGTTTACTTAGTTATTATATTAGCTTCCCCTCCTGCCCCAAATCACCACATTATACCCTATAGTCTCTCCCGTTTCCACCCCTTTCCACATAGTACCGGTGATTTTTCTGACCTATCGACGCCAGCTCCGTGCGGATGTATGCGTATTTAAATATACGTGTGTACAAGTGTGTGTGAGAGAGTGAGA
>NC_068988.1:80362201-80367799 GCF_001194135.2 Octopus bimaculoides
GGGGGGGGGGGAGAGTACATGAACACGAATGTCTTTCTGTGAGGACGTACGTGTTTCTGTTATCACTTCTTTCTTTTGTGCTTCAGTGACTATACTGAATGTTATGTGTGTTGAGTGAGTGATTAAAAGTATTCTACAATTTTTAGCAAAATATCCCTTTCTAACTCCGCACATTTCTGCCCCTTCATTATTAAACACAGATTATCTCCCTGAGTCCTATCCCACTCCTGTTTAATACCTTTCTACCTCATCTTTTAGTTGCATTTCATACCCTTAAGCATCTGGATACAGTTCCACTGTTCGACAAAGAAAGTATTAACTTATCGCTTTAATGAAAAGAGGTGTTCTAACGTTTTGGTGGTCAATCATTCATCAGAAGAAAGAGAGAATCGAGAGAGAGAGAGAGAGAGAGAGAGAGAGAGAGAGGCACATGTGCACGCGCATGTGTCTGTCAGTGCAGTGTATACATGTGTATAGAGGTGTGCCAGTCTGGAAGTATAGCCGTACTGGCTGATGGGAGTGTGTGTGTGTTAGTATATGTGTATGAGTGATCTTTAGGTGGATGGTGTGAAAGCGTGTATGTGACAAGGTGAAAGTAGGTGCAAGTGAAGGAGCAAATGTATTGATGAAATACATAAGGTGACAAGGGTAATGTATATATATGTGTGTTTCTGTATGAATATTCCTAGAGTTACCGAAAGCTCATCTCTAAAGAAAAATGATTGAGAAATACCGTATTATAAAGTTTGTCTTTCGGGACAGCACAACACAAGAACTTCCTTCAATGACCGTTATATTTCTAGTGTCTTTTCCCAGCTACATTTTGTTATCAATATTTCCTTTCCCTTAGATCGACGAGCTGGCAGAATCGTTAGCACGCCGGGCGAAATGCCTAGCGGTATTTCGTCTGCCGTTACGTTCTGAGTTCAAATTCCGCCAAGGTCGACTTTGCCTTTCATCCTTTCGGGGGTCGATTAAATAAGTACCAGTTACGCACTGGGGACGATGTAATCGACTTCATCCTTTTGTCTGTCCTTGTTTGTCCCCTCTATGTTTAGCCCCCTGTAGGCAATACAGAAATTAATATTTCCTTGCCCTAAAAGTAGAATAAACTTTGTAATTTTTTTTTTCTCCAAACACGGTGTGTCTTGTACTTTATTATCTATAGTGCCCTTAGGATTGGTATGATATTCTAGAGGAGACATTGCAAACTTGGTAGAATGCTATTTGAGGAACAATTGACTGCTATTTTCACAGATCGAATGACCGTGTAGAGGCTCTCCTGAAGGAACATTAATTGGGTAGGTTTAAGTGGTCGATGTCTTAGTCATCGACACCTTACAACTAGTTATCTGGAACTTAATTGACCTCCTGCTCAACTACTTTGTTCAGTGTATTATCAATGTACAAATTCCAATGCTTGACAACAACGTCCGCCTTAGTAATTTTAATCCTTCTCTCTATACGTACATTCCAGGCAAGGTAACAGCGGCATATTTTATCAAGCGTTTTAGATATTAAGCATATTTGAAATGCTCATCTAGCAATTTTTTTGCAGCTAAATCCTCTGTAAGAGAGCGATCTATTACCTTGTCATATTGCTCACATGTCCATGTTACAGTATACATACATATATACACACACATATGTTCACATATGTGTGTTTATGTGTATATATATATATATATATATATATATATATATATATACATAAGTATATATATATACATAAACACTCATATATTACATCTGTGTTTATGTATGTATATATATATATTAGAGTTTATGCAACCATCTAAGGGATAGTCGTATCCGTAGGCACTCCTGGTGTATTACCTCACTATGTATAGTCCTAGTTCCAAGGTATAAAATTTAACGAACTTTTTCTTTTTCTTTGCCTTTCTTTTCCCTCTAATCATTCTGAAGATGTTTATTAAACGTAACGAAGTAAATGTAAATTTACTCCGATTTGTTAAACAGAAACAGCTGTAAGTGGTTCCAAATACAATTAAACAATGACTTTTAAGCACCAATGATCCACTTCTCATTGTTAATTATTGCTTCATTTCTTATCTTTTCTATATATTAAACCACGGTTTTACCTTTAAATTACCTACTACCGTATACTTGTAACTAGGACTTTACATAGTGAGGTAATACACCAAGAGTGCCTACGGATACGTCTATCCCTCAGATGGTTGCATAACCTCTAACTTAGATCTTGCTTAACATATATTTCTTGCTAAGTTGCATTAGCCAGACATAACTCAAGCACCTACAGGCAAAATGGAGCAAATTACAATAGAAACCTCATTAAAGGATATACCGATTCCACCTAAAGATGTATATCTAAAGGAAGTGATTGCAAAATTAACAGCCTTTACCCACCGCTTACGATGAAAAACCTTATTCTACGATAAAAGCAACTAAGCAGAGACGACCTATCACAACAACAGCAAAGACTTTACCAAAGGAATTTTCAAAACTAGAAAAGCACCCCCACCAAACAGCCACTTGGACGCCTTTGAGAAGAAACTATGGGATACTATTAAGAACCTAAAATTTAAACGACACCCACTAAGGAATAATGCTTACCAAAGAAGCTTAAAGGGCCTACTACACAAACTGAAATTGCAAAAGGGAATTATTGTACACTCCGATAAAACCAGACACTCTTATATTTTGGATATTAACTTATACCACTGGTTGTGGCTTAAAGAAATAACCAAAAAAAATACAATATAGTACCCAATAACACCTTAAGATCTTTGAACTTATCCACCAAGAAGATTATAACCAACTACAACATAGATGAGAAAACTGAACCTTTCGCACCTTCCAGACCCCGCATAACAATTAAGGACCATAAAGTTAATTTCTTAAGAAATACGAAAGTTAGACTAATATGCCCCAATAAATTCGATCTTTGTAAATTAAGTAAATTAATATTAGATAAATATATCCCTACTATAAAAAATAAAATAACCCTTGAATTATGGTCAAATACCTATGAAGCCCTTAACTGATTCTCCAAGATACAGAATAAAAATAACTATAAGTTCTTACAGATAGACATAGAGGATTACTACTCATCAATTAACCCTACGACCCTAAATAGCGCTCTTATTTTCGCCAAAACACATACCGAACAAACAATGAATGAAATTAAGGTAATCTTAGAAGCGAGGAAATCCATAATAAATTTCGATAACAAACTATGGGTAAGGAAAGATACCCCTAATAACTTCGACATCACTATGAGTGACCCTGATACAGCACAGGTAACCAACTTAGTAGACATTTACTTATTATCACATTTACAGGAAGAATTCAGAGGAGATTAGGGAAGGCCTCTACAGAGACGACGCAGTATTTATCCTGAAGAACATCTCAAATAGGAGACTAGAACTACTAAAGAAAAAATTATAGAAGTTTTTTAAACGTTTTGGCTTAACTTTTACAATAGAAAAAGAGCATAATTCTATTAACTACTTAGATGCTAACTGCAACCTTACCACGGGATTACACGAACCCTACATAAAACCGAATACAAACCTTAAATATATAAATGCACTTAGCAACCACCCTAACTTTGTAAAAAGAGGCCTAGTACAAAGCATCAGCAAGAGAATCTCTTCCAACGAAGCTATCTTTAATAAGTATAAAGAATTCTACAACAGCGCATTAGAAAAAGCAGGGTATAAGCAAAAAATTAAATACCATTACTCAGAAACCTATAAAAATAACCCTAATAACATAAATGTTTAAATAATAGGAATTATTCCCAAAATGACTATAATAACCACAAAAACAATAAGAACAACATTAATAGGAATAACAGTAAATAGTAAGAAGAATGATAAGATTCAAAATAATATGAATAACAACATTAAAAATGATGACAGAAATACTAATAATGGGAAGAATAACGATATTAAGAATAATAATATTATTAATAATAAAAATATAAATAAAAATAACGCACCTTAAAGAACCAATAGAAATGTTAGAAAGGATAATAGCAAGATATATAAAATGAATAAATCGTACAGAAACAACCCCAATAAAATTGACAGTAATAATAATAAAAATAACAACAGAAAGAAGAATAATTATAACCATAACTTTACGATCAACAATAATACTGAGGACAACTTCTACACCAAAACAATAATATTAAAAATAACGAACGGAATAAGGATAACATCTGGCTAATAATCTCCTTCGCGATGCAGCTTAAAACCAACATAGTTAAATCTATAATAAGACTTAGAAATAAGCACTTTAATATGAATACCAAATACTCAGAAATCTTTAACAATAAAATTAGAGTAGGCCATAGCTTAACTAGCAACCTAGCTACTATTATAGCCTCTATCAACAGTAATAAGCAAGTCGCCTTCTATGAAACTAGGAAGAATAGTAATATAAAGCACTACAACCGATCGACGGATATAATAAATGACCTCCCTAATAACTCGCCCTCAAATAGTGCGGACAACTACCTTATAAATAATAACCCGCCTCAGCATATCATAGGCACAGACAAGCTTAATAATCTATGTGGCTGCAGAGATAAAAATACTTGTGAATTCTCAAATAAATGTAAAACTAAAAACGTAATCTTCCAATGTGATATACTCGCAAATAATTACAACTAAAAATGAAATGAAACTTAGATATAATTCTCATTGCTCAAGTTTCAGAAATAGAAGTAATTCTAACTCTACCGGACTAAGTAGTTACATCATCTGGGAACTGAAAAACAACATTAACTATAGATTAGAATGGTGTATCCTAACCAAAACTTCTTCATATAACATTAATAATAATCGATGTAATTAATGTATAAACGAGAAATCTTTCATTTTAATAGCCAAATCAGAATTACATAATAAACGAGACGAGAAAAAAATTACCAGACAACTAGTTGTAAGGTGTCGATGACTGAGACATCGACCACTCAACCTACCCAATTAATGTTCCTTCAGGAGAGCCTCTACACGGTCACTCGATCTAACCGAACTATCTATTTTAATCTACGTAGTACACTAGGGAATTATTCCTATGTAATAAATTCACTTGAAAACTAGACTACCGACCCACTTACACGTTATAATTTCCATTGATTTTAATGATTTTTATGTACTCTTCAACTCTGCTTACTATTCATTTACATAGCCCATATGTATACACTATGTCGTACAAACTTTAAATAGCATCCTTAGCTCTTAACAAGGCTTTCCTTTCTAATCATAGGGACTAACTTATAAGTCACAAATTACCGTTACTTATAACTAATAACACCAGATATCCCCACCAGGTATAACTCCTTCGGCCAACACCGCCTGTCAAATAGCCACTGTCCCCACTTACTACCACACGCATATAATGAAGGAATCTACAACCACATGGAACTATACAAGTCACTAAAATGTAAGCCTAAAGATTTAATGAACTTTTTTCTTTGTAGGTTCAAAAAAACACAAAAAACAATAGCAAAAAAGTGAGGACGTGATACGGATAGTGTTATTGGACGCTCGGGAAAGCAAAGAGAGAGAGTATGACGTTTCGGGCGGAGCCCTTCGTCGGAAAGAC
>NC_068988.1:80368092-80369382 GCF_001194135.2 Octopus bimaculoides
ATATACACACGCACACACAGGGTGCGGTGAATAAATTGTCGTCTAAATTACGTAAAAATGAAAATAACACTGACATCTCATTTTAACAGATATATTTACTAAAACTACATAGAAATATCTTGAAATACTAAAGAGTAAATTCATTCAATAGAACCTCTTTCAACTCTTCTGGATGGTCTGCTTGTTTAAGTTGGTGAACGCTGCTATAATTCTTGCCTTCAGTTCAGCTTTGGTCTTACAAGGAGTTTTGTTGGTCTCTCGCTCAACTGTGCCCCACACATAATAATCAAGGGAGTTGCAGTGTTGGGAGCTGTTAGGCCAGATGTTAGGGGTGATGTGGTCGCAGAAATTGTCTGACAGTCATGACTGAGTTCTCCTGCCTGTGTGGCATGGTGCAGAGTCCTGTTGCCAGACATAGGGTCTTCCAATAGCCACCCTCTTGACCCAGGGCAGCACTACCTACTCCAAGTACTTGATATAGGCCTCCATGTTAGAAGATGAATGGAGGCACAACGTCGCCATCACTAATGATCACTCCAAACACTATGATGTTGACTGGACGCTTGATTTTTATCACTCTCGGTGCATGTCCTAAGATTGCACTGTCCTCAGATTGACACCCAAATACTCTTAAATATTCGTATTGGAGGTGCCAGCGCAGTACAGCATGTCGTTTCCAAATTTCTGGCTGAGCGAATTCCACCATAGTGCAGTTATTCTCACAGACGATGCCCAACTGACTCTATTATACAGTGTAGTCGACAAAATCAAAAACAAACAATGCACATGCGCGAAATTACCTATGGCGACAAATTACCCATCGCACCTGCGTGTGTGTTTGTGTGTGTGTGTGTGTGTGTGTGTGTGTGTGTGTGTGTGTATTCTTTTATTTTTTGTTTCAGTCATTTGACTGCGGCCATGTTAGAGCACCGCCTTTTGTCGAACAAATCGACACCAGGACTAATTCTTTGTAAGCCTAGTACTTATTCTATCGGTCTATTTTTCCGAACTGCTAAGTTACAGAAATGTAAACACATCAGCATCGGTTATCAAGCGATGGTGGGAGTACAAACACACACACACACACACACACACATACATATATACATACGACGGGCTTCTTTCAGTTTCCGTCTACCAAATCCACTCGCAAGGTTTTGGTCGGCCCGAGGTTATAGTAGAAGACACTTGCCCAAGGTATCACGCAGTGGGACTGAACCCGGTGTTATGTGGTTGGTAAGCAAGCTACTTACCACACAGCCAGTTTTGCACACACACACACACACACAC
>NC_068988.1:80370878-80373387 GCF_001194135.2 Octopus bimaculoides
AGGCTATAGTAGAAGACACTTGCCCAAGGTGCCACGCAGTGGGACTGAACCAGGAACCATGTGGTTGGTAAGCAAGCTACTTACTACACAGCCACTCCTGCGCCTATTTTGTTGACATTCTTCATAAATATATCCTCCAAAATTGTGTATAATCCAATCCGCGTATCCATCTATGTAATTCACCCAGATACATATTTAAACATATATCACCAAAAATTATATAAATGCACTCCGTACTTCAACTTACGTAATCCAATTAGATAAATAATATTTTTTTTTTAAATCACTAAAACAGGATGAAATCCAATTTGTACCCAGTTATTCCCATAAATTACATGTTCTCTCCATTACTTTTCAAACCTGAATGTAAATAAATGTTTTTATAATCTGCTTCCCGTGTTGAGATCACTAAGTTTACCAATTATATGAGTTAACGATGACTTCGCCTTGCTGTCCCCTTCTAATAATATAAATGCAACAAAAGCTGAAACGAAGAGTACGCAATTCTAACAGTCACGTCACATCTTTTTACATTTATATCTCCGATTGCCAATCCAAAATCCCAAACTTTGATAGCAACTCCTTTATTGCTTTGTTGAATTCGTCCCTTGAAAATCTAGATGTAACTACTGCCTTGTGACGATCATCCGCTCATAAAATATACTAAAACTACTGTTGCATTGTTCTCTCTATACATTCAAGTTTGCCAATTACTTATTAATCAATTCACCAATTTCTTCGTAATTCTTTGCAGATAAACCTGAAGAATTTTTCACTTTTGACAATAAAAGGAACACATTTATGATCAATGGCACATTGTTCCTTTTATACCTGATATGTTCCTATCTACATTTTAAACCCAGCATGTGTTTATACTTGATATTTACAGTGATATCCATATTCCACTTTTATATTCAATAGCTCCAAACCGAAAATATAAACGCCAAGATAGTCTTGTAAGAAAAACATCAGTGAGAAATAATAAAATATTTTCAGAAACTGAACTTATCAATCTATAATAGTTATTATCAGTTGTGGCAAGATAATATCACAATTTATAATAGCTACAAAGTTATCTTTAGGAAATAAAGGAACACTTTTGTTTAAAACCTAGCCTCACTGAAGACATGTTATAGTGCCTTGCCAAAAAACATCTCTATCAATTAAGCCAATTATTCTTCAATCGAGAAGACTGTATTAAGAGCAATATGTTTGTTGCGAAAACCAATATCTTCGTCGCCAGTTATATCAACGATATTTTTCTGATTTCTTTAATTCTGTGTCTATCTATTCCAGTACACCGTTTTCTCTCCCTCTCTCTCTCCCCCTCTCTCTCCCCCCTCTCTCTCTCTCTCTCTCTCTCTCTCTTTTTATCGACTATTGCTATAGATTCCATAATGTTAGACCTACTGTCAATCTACTCACCTATCTAACACCGTGATGGTCATTGACGAATAAATGAAGTATTTCCTGAATTCAAACTTCTTACTCAGGAAACATTTTTAAAGGGTCGTTAGACCTACTCGAAGCAGTATCTGTATTACCCTCAAACTGAACCTAACATTTTTAAAATAGGAAAAACATTTCTATAGTCTGAGGTGCACTACTCCCCCAGAATACCCGGATGATTATGGCTGGAATGCCATTCGTTATAGGCATACTGAACCAATGCTGTCATAAGATTAAACAACAACAATATCTTTATGTGAACTACGGTCAACTATAGCAACTAGGCTAAGAAAATATCTGACCAAAGATCGGGGTGGGGAACATTTTTATGATATCCAGAATAATTGTCGTGAGGAATTCCCATGCTTTCTGTAAGATTCTCACAAATCCTTAAATATGTCAACCCACTTTATTAGCAGTAGCGGTTTCATCTTAATCAATCCTTCCCTTCAGAGAAACGCCATACAATATAGCTGATGCTTTCGTTCTCCAAAAATGATAATATATCAGTTTGACACTTGCAGTATTTCTATATCAACCACTATTATAAACTGCTATAGACGACTACTACTACTACTACTACTACTACTATGTGCATCGTTTAAATGTATTCGAATAGCTACTATTTATCGTTTTCTTTAAATAATCCGATGAATTACATACACTAACACGTATACACATACATAACACAAGTGCGCGCACACACACACGCGCGCGCGCACACGCACGCATAAATCCAACATGTACATACAAACTTCCCTACACGAGTTTACATACGGGCACACACACATACACATTATATGCACGCAGGTTTATAAACCTGTACACTAATGCATATTATATATGTGAGCATACAGGGAGAGAGAAGGGGAGTAAAAGAGAAAGAGAGCGATATGCACACACATACATGCACGTACACACACATGCACACACACACACACATATATATATATATATATATAGATAATATATGTATATATATATATATGTATATATGTATATATATATATGTGGGTATATATATGTATATATATATATATATATATATGTCTATATATAT
>NC_068988.1:80374284-80375779 GCF_001194135.2 Octopus bimaculoides
ATATATATATATATATATATATATACATATATAATATATACACCCACACACACATACATATATAATATATACACACACACATATATATGTATGTAGGTAGGTGTGTCTGGATATTACAAAACCACGCTGTAGGTTAAACAATAATGTAAATGCATTTCTTCTATGCTTTTGGTGTACATAAAAAGGAGTGAGTCTCCTAACGGACCGTTCTACCGCTCTTCAGAGAAGACGCGCCCAGATTCTTTCACTGGTCAATAGCATAGAACATTCAACTTGTACATACAGTAGTCATAAATTAGGACAGTACGTTAGTGTGTAGCCTAATTTGCATATTTCTGCTTTTGATGTCTCCTCATTAATTGAAGAATATTTGTTTGTGCACAATACAGTGTAAATAATTAGAACGTGAATAAATTTAAATATCAAAGCCTTGCTGTAATCGAAAAAAGAATGTAAACACACACGTGCTGGTTCGTGATGAGAATCCCCGGCCTCTTTTTATCTGCGCACCAAAAACGCAGAAAGAATATGCTTGCATTCTTATTTCACATACAGGAAGGCTTTGTAACATTAAACTTTATTTTAGTTCTTTTGAATCACGGTGTATTGCTTGCTTCTCTGTGTGTGTGTATTTGTGTGTGTGTGTGTGTGTGCGTGCGCGCATGTGTGTCGTTGTTTAGCTCAAGAGCAAGCCTATGCTTATCAAATACGTCCCCGCCGTGAACTGCTCATTTTTGCGTATCTCTTTCTTTACTCCTTTACTTGTTTCAGTCATTTGACTACGGCCATGCTGGAGCACCACCTTAAGAGGTTCTTCTTTAGTTGAAGAAATCGGCCCCAGGACTTTTTCTTTGTAAGCCTAGTATTTATTCTATCGGTTTATTTTGCGGAACCGTTAAGTCACGGGGACGTAAACACACTAACATCGGTTAACAAGCGAAGGTGGAGGGGGACAAGCATAGACACAAAGACACACATAAATATATAAATCTGGCTGTATGGTAAGTAGCTTGCTTACCAACCACATGGTTCCGGGTTCAGTCCCATAGCGTGACACCTTCGGTATGTGTCTCCTACTATAGTCGTGGGTCGACCAAAGCCTTGTGAGTGGATTTGGTAAACGGAAACTGAAAGAAGACCGTCGTGTATATGTGTGTGTGTGTGTGTGTGTGTGTGTTTGTGTGTCTATTTGTCTCCCCACCATTGCTTGACAACCGATGTTGATGTGTTTATGTCCCCGTAACCTAGCGGTTCGGCAAAAGAGACCGAGAGAATAAGTACTAGGCTTACAAAGAATAAGTCCTGGGGTCGATTTGTTCGACTAAAGGAGGTGCTCCAGCATGGCCCCAGTCAAATGACTGAAACAAGTAAAAGAGTATATATACATATACACACACACACACACACACACACACACACATATATATATATATATATAGAGTTATTAATATTTCTAAGTCTCTCTAAAGGAGACTACGGCAGCGGTACTGGAAAT
>NC_068988.1:80377038-80383245 GCF_001194135.2 Octopus bimaculoides
TAACTGCAGTTTGTGAGTTTGAGGGCAGTTTTGGCTGCTACTTAAAAAGGGTGAGTAACCCGTAGATGTTATCTCATGGCTTACAGATTTTAGCTTGAGCATAAATTTTGGGATATGTATGTGAGTGTGTGTGTGTGTGTGTGTGTGTGTGTGTGTGTGTGTGTGTGTGTGTGTGTGTGTGTGTGCGCGTATTATATTATATTATATTATATTATATTATATTATATTATGTTATATATAAAGATGGCTATCAGTATTTACGGTGCCCCTTTCATTTCCGAGATCAAATTTCACTACGGTCAACATGAGAACAACAATAGTGTCTATAATATGCCTTACCCCTTGATTGTTATTCTTTACCTCGTAAGAATAATCAATATTGTATTTCAATGGAGATCCAGAATCACTTTTGAATAAGGAAAATGAAAAACAACAAACAAACCAAATCCAAAACTGAAATATGAGAGAAGCATGTATGGTGGAGGTGTCTATCTCAGAAATTACGAGGTTATTTTTTAAATTCAGCAAGTTTCATAAGAAGGAGAATAAAATATTGAGATGGTTCATGGATAGCAGTGTTAAATCGATAGCTATAAGATTGTTCGTCAGCGCTCTGATATTAATATCATGTGTGATGGGAGCTTTATCTTCTTAGATGTCTGTATAGAGCAAGTGATCATAAATGGAAAAGCTCTTCCTGAAAGTAAGGCTAAATTGATTCATCGATAATATAATTTTAACAGAAAATAACTTGGCAGCTGGGTGAATCGTGTCGTAACAAATATACACAACTGGCTAAACTAGCTAAACTAAACATTGTGGTTTGTCTTGTTTATTTTTCTGAGCGTTGTAGTAAGTTGAATAGAAACCACAGTTGCTATACGATGTTGTTATCAACTTAAATTAGGCCACAATGATATGCCGTTACCAATTTAACTGAAACCGCAGTTCCCATATGTGTTGTTACCAACTTAAATGAGACCATAGTTGCTATGTATTGCTAACATCTTAGAAGTAGCCACAGTTATATGATAAATTGTTACAAAGAAGGAACGATTTAAATCCCAGGTCGAATATAAATCCCAGGTCGAATATAAAAAGAGAGGGGTGTCATGGTCTACGTGATGACTTTTACATTCCCTTTTTTCTTGATACACACACACACACACACACACACACACACACACACAATACAAAGCAAAACAAACACATGCAGCACAACACACACACACACAACACAACATATAACACACAACACTACATATAACACACAACACACAACACACACACATAGATAGATAGATAGATAGATATCTAGAGAGAGAGAGAGAGACATACATATAAACATACATACACACATACACATACATACATACATACATACATACATACACACATACACATGCATGCATACATACATACATACATACATACATACATACATACATACATACATACATACATGTAAATATTCTAATATTCTTTGTTTCCTTTCTGGACCCCTACCGTACAGTTTCAGTAGTATAATAGCTTTGTTTTTCTATGAGAAGTGGTTACTTAGCCCTTCTCCGTTTCGGAATGTTGAGTCGACGCTAGCGATTCTTTTAACCAATCCATAAAGAGGGGAACAATGAAAAAGAATAACTGTCCCAAGTATTTGACAGCTATTTTATTTATTGATCCTGTATGTATGAAAGACTAAGTTCATCTCGTCGGGATTTCAACTAAGAGTGCAGAGAGCAGAACAAAATTCACAGAATTTATATAATATTACTCCTTTAAAGATCAGAGGTCAGAAGTCATTGTCAAAATAGTTCATTGTCATTTAGACAACAAACTATTGTAGTAGAACCTATTCTTTTTGCCAATTTATTGACTGTGATCATAATTAGGAGGAATAAGTGAAATGAAGTGGGTAACATGAACTCGACTTACCGAGGTTGACCAGTGTTCTGCCATATCTATATCATTCACATTTTCAAGTGGATAAATTAATGAAACAAACCAACGGTATACCTGAGAGAAATAGCAGGCAAATCTCTGATATCATCCTCGTGCCTTACAAAATGGGACACATTGTAAAATGCAGTAACAGTTGCTTGAAAGGGGAACTAGGCGGTCACTGACGGAACACATTTGATCATACGTCTGCTCGGTAATGGCTAACCTGGGATAAGATGGCAACAGCAACAAGATCA
Organism: Octopus bimaculoides; assembly: GCF_001194135.2. Taxonomy (NCBI): domain Eukaryota; kingdom Metazoa; phylum Mollusca; class Cephalopoda; order Octopoda; family Octopodidae; genus Octopus; species Octopus bimaculoides. Next base: position 80,379,237 of record NC_068988.1, read on the forward strand.
AGTAACTATATAGAAGGGCTTGTATTGGGCATATTGTTCATACTCATAACCAGTATGTTCCAAACGAACATCTTATCTTTCATGTAAACAACCACATATAGATCTCTACATCCCACATCTTTTTACGCCCCTCATTTTGTATGTCCTAATTCTCTTGATATCTTAAATCTCTGTATGTCCTAAACCCCCCTTTATCCGAATTCTCTGCATATCCTATATCTCTCTTTATCCTAATTCTTTCTATGCCCTAAATCTTTATGTCCAACTTCTCTTTATGTCCTGAATTTATGTCCCAAATCTCTTATCCTAAATTTCTCTTTATTCTAAATCTGTGTATGACCTAAACCCGTGTATTTTCTAAATCTCTATGTATCCTAAATTTCATCATATTCTCAATTTCTCTTTATCTTAAGTCTCTCTATATCTCTGTATCTTTTATATCTCTCTATGTCCTAAATCTTTCTATATCGTACATCCTTGTATGTCCTAAATAAACAGTATGTCTTCAATATCCTAAAGGTAGAATGGCAGATAGGCTACTCTTAATACCACAATAATACTAAACATTAGGAAGGCGGTGAGCTGACAGAACCGTTAGCACGCCAGGCAAAATGTTTAGTAGCATTTCGTCTATCTTACGCTCTGACTCCAAATGCCGCAGGAGACAGTTTTCCCTTTCATCCTTCCAGGGTCGATAAAATAAGTACCAGCTGAGCACTATAGTCGTTGTAATCGACTTACTCGAAATTGCTATGCCACAATTTGAAACTACTATTGAATATTAAGATAAATGTATAATGAAGGTATCTTGTAAAATGCATTATGATATGCATAAAATGTGTAATCTATGAACTGTAGTATAAATACATATATTCTTTAATTAGCTTGGCTTCATAGCATTTGAACCCAGTGCTGAAACTTTATAAAGTGCTCATCCAGTATGTAATGCTTCAACTACTCACATCAGTGAAATGTAATGATATATTACATTGTGTTTCCCAGTTAATACAAAAATAACTGCGCTCTCAAAATTTTAGTGTCTTTCTCATAGACATAATACAGAGCTAGCAGCATAACATGACCAGTTATCCACGGATCCTAGTCACTCAGTCAGTGACAATTTTTAAAAAATTAATCAATAAAAGTGTACCTGGGTAAGAAAACATTTATCTACAAGGACAGGGAAAATGTTTCCCACCGCCTTATTCGTCCTATTGTTTCCAGGATCCTAAGCATATATTCTCAATAATTTCTAACGTGGACAGTGGAGTGGCAGAAACGGTGAGATACTGAACTAAATATCTTATGGAATTCAGTTATATCACTTTATAAACTGAGTTCAAAACCAACCGATGACGACTTTGCTTGTTATCCCTCTCAGGGTTCATTAAAAGGATTATCAGTCAAGCAATAGAATCGATTAAACACTCTTCCAAAATTTGTATCAGAGTTGAAAATCGATTCTTGAATTATATTCTATTGCTTATGACATTTCAGGTAAACATTGAGGGTGCTGGCTATACTCCGTCTCGGAATGCAGGAGTCGATGTCTCGTGAAATGATTTGTATATTAATATGGTTGTACATTTACGATTGTACATTTATAATTATATAGCAGGAGGCCTATGTGGAGTGTTGTATGATTATTAGGTCCGGAATTAAAGAGGATAGTTTCTCTAATCTTACGCCTAGTCATATCTAATATAAACATAAAATTGAGCTTTGAGTTCATATCCTCTATTTCACACTCGACCAGAATTAACATCACCATCGATTAAGAACAACAATAGATTAGCAGGTTCGATTAGCAAGCCTAAAAGTTATAATAATGGTTTTAATAAAATCCTCTCTCTTTCTCTCTCCCTCTCTCCCTCTCTCTCAAAACATACACACAAAGCACATACGCACACATGTATGAGTGTGTGTAGTGTGTGTAAGTATACGTATACATATACTTACATGTATGTACGTATACATGCATACGTATATATAGATAAATATATACGTGTGTATGTATGTATGTATATATATATATATATATATATATATATATATATATATGGAGAGAGAGAGAGGGGGGAGAGAGATCCAACAGTTGAATTAGAGAGTTGGTTTAAGTCCTTTATTATAACATCATAAATCACATAGTCTTAACGCGTGTTTCACTATCGAATGCTTGTATGTTATGCAGTAATCATTTCGTGGACGATTGCATTATAACATTGAAATGACAGAAAAAAATCCCAATTCTATCCATTATTATTTGCTAACATCAGATGCTACTGCAGTAAATGAATAATCCTGCGACAAACTGGCTTCCCGTTGAGATGATATATGATTTCGATCGCTTATATGCCATAAAAACTGGGTAACCTTATAAGTACAAAGATTCGACACAGTACTCACACGCATACACACTCACTTACATTAATCGTTAAAAAAATTTCAGGTATAGGTATCATTATATAGTGAGGATGAAGTAATTTTAAAGCTCTGTTTATATTCTTATAGTAGAGATATATCTTACTAACTATGTTATATGCAATAAACCTCGAGTCAACCGAAAGATTGTACTCCACTATAGTTTATTATTTTACTAAGGCAGAATTGTATTATGTAAATGACTTTAAAATTTTATGCTTGCACGAGAAAAAGCATTCCTGTTTTAGATTAAGTAATTCATTGTTACCTAATAAAATATGAAACGTTTCATTAGAGCAAAATCTGCATTCTTTCTCGTTTCCAGTGTAAGAAGTGTAGTTCGTATTTTGTAGTTTTTATTTTGTTAAGATTAAATATGCCCTTAACTAATCGATTAAGTTTATATTCCTAAGGCTGTGTATATGTAACTTGTTATGGCATGTAAAGGATCTAGTCCCATATAATACTTGGTATTCGTTTGATGTAGTGACACTACATGTGTAGATAACATTGTGAACTAACCAGTTACCCCAACGATACAAATGAAAGTCGTTCTAGACACAATTTAAGACATTATTTTGTTAAACTGACTTGCGTCCGTGTGAGTCTGGACCTTCAAGCTAACTTTTGTTTTTATTATATTAAAAGTATTATTTTCACTGCTTATGTAAAGAGTTTGAATTCAAGTATTTTAGGATAAGAATTATTAGGTTGCTTTCTTTCATTATTTTGTTAACTAGGTTTACAGAATTATCATCTTTGTATTATGTTCCATAACTTCGTTATAATTCATTTGATAACCACTGAGAAGGATGATAGTACTTGAGTTGTGGGTGTGTGATATGATCTCTGTGTAACTGTTTTCATTATTCTGAATCTCACCGAGATTAGGGTTATCCAGATAAGTAGGATGAACGAGAGTGTTCCTGTTATTTTGTTTTCGAGTGCACTATAATATCCGAAAGATCTGATGTTTTAGACATAAAGAATTTAACGATACGATGATACTTGTAGTTACAAGGAAAGTTTTAGTTTGCTTAGAAACAAATTACATTACTCTTTTTCTTTTTAATATTTCGACTTTTTTCCTTGTGCGATAGTTCTTTTATAGGAGCAATATCTTTATGGATGGAAAATTAAAATATTGGGTCCACGCATCGCTGTACAAAGTGAAATCGGGTAAAACGAGTGAGATATCATTATTGATATTAATAAAAACACTCAAAATTTAAACAATTATTTATTGAAATAGAATACGATACTTGTGTATGCATGTACAGACAATCAGTCAAACAAACAGACAGGCAGTTACAAAAACAGACAGACAGACAGACAGACAGATAGATAGATAGATAGATAGATAGATAGATAGATAGATAGATAGATAGATAGATAGATAGATAGATAGACAGGTTTTTATGTTACAGTTCATCTCGCGTCGTAAACCACGAGTGGCAAGAAAAGAGACTTCAGAATTAAGTGTAAATAAGTGTGTGCACGTATGGAGGCAGGTGTGGATATTACATACGTATGCACACCCGTATAACCCGTATACACGCATATATATATATATATATATATATATATA
>NC_068988.1:80384957-80386886 GCF_001194135.2 Octopus bimaculoides
ATATATATATACATATTCTCAGGCCGACCAAAGCCTTGTGAGTGGACTTCGTACACGGAAGCTGAAAGAAGGTTGTCGTATATATGTGTATATTTGTGTGTGTATGTGTGTGTATGTGTTTGTCTGTGTCTGTGTGTCTGTCTGTGTGTCTGTCTATGTCTGTGTTTGTACCCCCACCATTGCTTGACAACCGATGTTTCTATGTTTACGTTCCCATAACTTAGTGGTTCGGCGTAAAGACATTGATAGAATAAGTTCTAAGCTTGCAAAGAATAAATTTTTTGGTCAATTTGTTCGACCAACGGCGGTGCTCCAGCATGGCCGCAGTCACATGACTGAAACCAGTACAATAATAAAAAAAAAACTATGCCATTTTAATCCCGAGCAAAGCGGGATATCTCTGCCAGTATCTATTTTTTGTGATTGTCAAATAAACTTTCATTTCGAACTTTTACTTGACGTTTGACCGTATTTACTCACTAAAACCAGCTTCATTATTTTCCAATATTATTTGAAATAAGCGTTCGTCAATTAATGCGAATAAAATATTAAGAACAAATAAAAAAGCTTAGATTATGATATATAGCTGAGTTTGGAAAAAGTTTATCTCTATGATTGTTATAAACAGCATGACAAACCAAACAGAAATGCAATTGACTGCAAGCCAGACGCGGTGATATGTCACCGTAGAAAGCTTTGAAACAACTGTAGTTTTAATATAGCCTCTGTTATTTATAAAAACTACAGATTCACCGCACTGTTTCTTTGAGAGTACATTTCGTGACTGCTTGAGCTGCAATAAATAGCAGTCAATTTTCAATCAAATTACACAGTATTCTCATGAAAAGAGAATATATATGAAATGATGCAATCCTCTACCTGAAAAAAGCCAATTGGTCATAACTAGAATGCTTTTATCCAAATATCTGCTTGATGAAGGCTACCCTGTGTTAAACAAGAACGAAATTACCCACAGGAATCACTCGAATATAAACCATCCACACCTTTCTCACTTTTAACTATATCATAGTCTTGTGTCTGTTTCTTATATTTACAAATTGACCCACTCTTTTTACTTCTATCTCTTTTGGTCGTTTCTTGACTTCTCTTTCGTCATCAAATCCTTATTTTTCTATTTAGTCTCCGCCAAACTGTGTCAGTTGCTTAAAATACTATAGATACATTCAGTTCTGGTTCAATTATATACTTTTAATTAGCGGTTTTTATGAATCAGGACTAATAAATTTGTCTCTTGCAGCAGACAAACCTATTTTATTTCTTCCATTCCTTCTGTCTTCCTCAGTTTCATTTTCCCTTCTTACTTTCATTCTTTCTTCCTTTTTACACAACTTGTGTTAGATATTTACGACGTATCATTGATTATTGTGACAACTGGATATTTAAAATATGGCATTTGGTGATTTGGACCGCTCATGCTGTTTATAACAATCATAGAGATAAACTTTTTCCAAACTGAGTTATATATCATAATCTAAGCTTCTTTATTTGTTCTTAATATTTTATTCGCATTAATTGACGAATGCATATTTTAAATAATGTTGGTTTTAGTGAGTAAATACGGACAAACGTCAAGTAAAAGTTTGAAATGAAAGTTTATTTGACAATCACAAAAATTAGATTTCTAAATAGATTTCTAAACTCCAGTTTCGTTTAAATGGAATATACGACACTATACTATACTCTCTCTCTCTTTCTCTCCTTCTCTCCCTCCATCTCTTTCTCTCTCTTTCTCCATCTCTATCCCTTGCTTCTTTCTCTCACTCTCTTTCCTTATGTATGTATAATATGGTTATATCTATATATGTATGCATATTTGTATAAAAATATGTACGTATTCATATATGTATACAAATATATGAGCATTCATATATATATATATATAAATATATGTATATATATATATATATA
>NC_068988.1:80386896-80388571 GCF_001194135.2 Octopus bimaculoides
GCTCTTCCGATCTGAATAATTACTATGAAGCATTGTGTAGAATATATTGTATAAAGATAGTGGGTAAGGCCAAAGCAATTCGAAGTAAATGCAAGGTAAATCACAAGAAAGCAAATATGTGGGTTAATGTAGACTTACCTTGCATTCAATATTTCGGGGTTATGACACCATTTTCAAGAAATTGACGAATGTTGCCGATGTGCGTGTGTATGAGCGTGTGTGGAGTGGACATGCGCAGAAGGGCAAGATGGGGAGGAGGAGGTTGCAGGGGATGGAGGCCTCCTCTCCATCTCCTTCATCTTCTCCTACATCCCTATCCATCAACGTTCAGCTCTTCGGCCTTACACCCTCGGATATACGAGAATTACTAACCATCATAGTTGGTAGCACCAACTTTCAATATAACCGTGTGATTTACAAACAGACTTCCGGCCTACCTATGGTGTCTAGCCTTTCAGGTCTGCTGGCCATCGCGTACATGGATAAGTTAGAACGCACAGCACTCAACACCTGCCTCTCATGCATCTTCTTCTCCAGTTACGTTGATAACATCCTTTTCATCACGTCCTCCAGGGACGAAGCCATTAACATATACCGGACCTTCAATAACACCGACATAAGCATCAAATTCGAGATTGACCATCCAGACGAATCCGGAAGCCTCTCTCTACTCGACTTCCAACTCAAGATCACAGATGAAGGCTCCATATTTACCAAATTCTATAGAAAAGCCGCTAATAGAAAACTTTTCGTCCACTACCAATCAGTCTTGCCCACCAGAGCCAAAGTCGTACACGTGAGAAACGAGATTGCATGTATAAACAACAATTGCAGCAACGTGACCGACAAAGCCGTCAACACCAAACAGTTCCTCAGAGACCTAACCCTGAATGGCTACCCACCATCTTTAGCTAAACAACGGCGCCTGAAGAACATCAAGGTCAATAAACTCCGGAAAAACCATCATACTCCCAGGTCCGGTACGTGCTTCCTAAAGCTACCACACTTTGGTGACAGAACTACTGCAACGAAACAACATGCAGTCCGCAGGGAAGGACTCAACATACAGATAGTGCACACCGGCCCTTCCCTGAGAAAAGCTCTGTCCAAGAACAACACCTTTCACTACTCTGAGGAGTACATATTGTCGAGATGCTCCACCAATGACCCTGAATTGTGCCAGAGGACCTATGTCGTATATGAGATCATCTGTGGAAAATGTGGCGCATCGAAAGCACCACAAGAAAACTGCATGTACGCATTAAGGAACATATGCAGGCAAACCCTTCCGTGAAGAAACAGCTACGGAAATGCCAGACCCGGGAATTCACAGTGCACATTAAGGCAACACAGTGGAACAGTGGCAACCTTAGAATCTCTGAGGCCATCCTTATACACCAAAGAAACCCAAGATCAACAATAGAAGGGAGTTACAGGAAGCTAGCTGGTTGCTATAGCAACATCCTTCTGCGCATGTCCACTCCACACACGCTCACACACACGCACATCGGCAACGTTCGTCAATTTCTTGAAAATGGTGTCATAACCCCGAAATATTGAATACAAGGTAAGTCTACATTAATTTACATATTTGTTTTCTTGTTATTTACCTTGCATTTACTTCGCATTGTTTTGGCCTTACACGCGATCTTTTATAAATATATAAATATATATA
>NC_068988.1:80388991-80390392 GCF_001194135.2 Octopus bimaculoides
GACAGACATTGTCTGTCAAACTGTGCACACAAAAAGGTCATTGTCATTCACCTTCTCGACCGTAACGTTCCTCCTTAGATCTATTTTGAGTCTTACATGCGTTATCTTGGCCTCATCAAATGCTTTCACTCCACTCCCCACTTTTGTGCGCCATCCAACTCGATCCGAAGCAAGGGTTTCTATGTCTTCTGGATCCATTCCAAGTGACTTCATAGTAATTCTTATGCCGTACTTAAACACTTTTTTTTACGCCGATAGCGTTTCCCCTCTGCAAGCTCATTAAAAAGCAGCTGCTTCGGAATGCGTTCATCCTCCATTCGAACAATATGGCCACACCATCGCATTGCTTTAATCATCATCATAGCTTTAATTGAGATGATGCCTGCAGATACAAGGATATCTGTGTTTGGAGTAAAAGAACTCCATTTAATGTTTAAAATGCAATGAAGGTATTTTTGATGGAATTGTTCTATTTAAAATGCCTTTCATAATAAGTCCATGTGTCACACGAATACAACAAGGATGATAAGACAAATGATTTGTAAAGAACCAGCTTTGTATTGTTATTTCTATGTCGCTGGCACCAAACGAGTGACTCCAAGCCACCAGATGCCTTTGCTGCCCTTTGAATTCGCAGCTGTATTTCTATATTAAGATTTCCATCCATAAGTAGGTCCATTTACCTGACCCTCACCAGCGAGACGAGTTTCAGAGAGTGCAACTATATTAAAGGAATATTTCTTAAGCTCACACGCAATAAGTGCAGTATGCCTTTCTGGCCTCTTGTTGAAATTATCATCATGAAGTGTGCGCACATTCCAACAGCCAAAATTCAAAGGATGTTTATTTTTACTTTTTCTTGAAGATTGTTTGACCACAATGGCAGGATGACGACCAGGCCCAGCCTGTGATACACTGAGACACCTGCCGAGCCAGACCTGTTTCTCTAACGTTCCCAAGCCTTTTTTGCCATTTACTGAATCTGTTTGAGACATTTTAGAGTAAGTTACAAGTGCATTTTTAGGTTTCTGCCAACCAACCAATTCAATGATTATACTAAGATTTGGTGTACAGGAAGTACCTGTGCAGTTGAATAACTTTCAGTGGGTGTAGCTTGCACTGCACTACCCCCACCTACTGGCCCAAGAAGTCTTTCGCCGGTGTGACATGAAAAATGACAAAACCAAGAACTTCCAAGGCGTCAGGTTTTATTTCGGAGATTTCCTTCTCCTAGGTAGATTACCAACCAAGGTTAAAGTGCTTCTACCTACCCATGAGGTAAACTATCCCATTTCAGACACCAAACCGACACTCAAACACTCTCTAAAGTGATCAAATATCGCTCCGGTGACCGACGCGGAGTAGCTCATTCATACATAAGAAAAGAAAAGTACGATATAT
>NC_068988.1:80390408-80396598 GCF_001194135.2 Octopus bimaculoides
ATATATATATATATATATATATATATATAACGTGAGAGAGTTAGGGGTTGGGGGTTCAACCCACTAAGGGATAGTATCTATCCAGTATACTGCTGGGAGGGTACCCAATTATTGCTACACTAGTGCTATCCTAGGTGCAATCAATGGGAGCGGGTAAAAGTGGAGGTTTTACCCAAAATGTGTGTAACAATTAGAAAATAGAGGATAATACGAGGGTGTCCTGAAAAGTTCCTCGCTTTGGAGAAAAGAAAATACAGGAGGGTCAGTTAATTATGATTTTATTCAACATATACCCCTCTCAGATTCACACACTTATTGCAGTAGTCCTTCAATTTTTCTAAGCCCTGTAAAAGCATTCAGAAGGTTGGGCCTCCAACCAGGCCTTTCGCGACACTCTTAAAGCCAGGAACTTTTCATCATTCCTTTGTATATATGTATATTTATGTATCTATATAGATATATATATGTGTGAAGGTACTTGGCTTGGTGGTTAGGCTAATCAGCTCACGATCGTATAGCTGTGAGTTCAATTTCCAGCGACGTGTTATGCCCTTGAGCAAGACACTTTATTTCACGTTTCTCTAGTCCATTCAACTAGCAAAAATGAGTTATACCTGTAATTCAAAAGGCCAGCATTGTCACATCCTATATCACGTTGAATATCTCTCAGAACTACGTGAAGTGTATGCGTATATATGGAGTACTCAGCCACTTACACGTTAATTTCACAAGAAGACTATTCCATTGAAATCCTTGTCATTGTAACCGACTGAGTGCCAGTTATATATGTGTGCCTGTCTTGAATCATTGCTACTATCCCTCAAAGAAACTTTACCAAATGTGTCAGAGATTCAACCCAGAAAAATGCATCTCTGACATATTTGGTAAATATATTGCGATTCCGATTTCCCCTTACAGAAAGACATGGAGGATTCAAGAAAAGACATGTGGGATGTAAAGAAGCTGAAAGCTGTAATGTAGTAGAAGTTGAGTATGAGTGCTAGAGAAGTATAATCAGTTTGTTATGTAAATTTCTCTTTCAGTTCTTCCTTAATCGTTCTCTCTCTTTCTCTCTCTTTCTTTCTTACTCTCTCTCTCTCTTTTTTTCCCTCTCTTTCTTTCTTCCTTTCTTTCTTCACCCACCCCTCTCTTCCTCTCTCTCACACACATATTCACCCTGCGTAAATATCTTCTACTTTAGCCCTGTGATAACTAATGCTTTATGAATGAATTTCGTAAAAGGAAATCGTGTTGAAGCCCGTAGTGTGTATATATGTGTATATACGTATAAGTGTTTGTCTTTGTGTCTGACCCTCTCCACCGTCTGACAACCGGTGTTGGTTTATCTACCTTCCCGTAAATTAACGGTTCAATAAAATAGAACTTAAAATAAGTAGAAGACTGAAAATAAGTAGAAGACTGAAAATAAGTACTAAAACCCTTCAAGGCGGTGCCTCAGCATGGCCTCAGTTCAAAAACAAAACTAGGTAAAAGATAAAGCATGTGTGTATATGTATATGTGTGTATGTGTGTATATGTGTATGTGTGTGTGTGTGTGTGTAATATAATATGCGTATGTATGTGCACTGGAACGCTGTCGTTGTTAATATTCCATATTCAAAAGTCAAATTTTTTAATAGTACACGGTTATAAAAATAATATAATTCATTTTTTCATCGTTTCACTCATAAAATTGGTTTTATCTATAAAAGTATCCAGGTTTGATGCTCTGTAACACCAATTGTTAATTTTCATGTTGTTTTTATAATTATTTCTTTTTTCTTTTTTCTTTCTTCTTTTTTTTTTTGTTGTTGTTGATGACTGTCCGATTCAGAGCATAATCTCTGAGTATTTTGAGAGTATAAACAAATTCAAACATGAAATAATGAAAGATTAAAAATAGTTTCTTTTTTTATGGTCTTTCAAGCCTATTAACTCTTTGGAAATAAACTTTTTAATAAGGAATTTTAATAACTCCTTTTCATATCAGATCCTGCATAATGTTCATGGTCGAACCTCAGTTCTAAGACATCAGACCAGTTGCTCGATATGTTTGTGCGTCATACTGCGAAAGCTGCAAGAGAAAATACCCCTTGGAAGATGAAGAAAACTAGAAACGGTTGCAGTTTTCAGCAAGATGATGAGCCTCTTTATTGTGTCCCTTCACTATTCGATCCTCAGTAACGTTAGCATAATAGTAAGTCGGAAAGCCAGCAGTATTTAGCACAACAATTAAAAACCTACTTCTGCCATGTACAGCCAAAAAAACACCGATCATCATTGAAAACCTTGCACAGCTCATGGCTGTCAATGCGAACCCTAGCATGAGCTGCACCTGCAACATTGTCGAGAGCTTCTTTAGGCAACCAGCTATGACACCTAAGCCGAGAAGAATAGTCTTTTCTTATTGTTTCTGGTGGAGCAAGTGAAAGAGAAAAAAGCCGTTTTTGATCAGCTTAATTTTGAGAAGTTCGTTCACTGGTGTAGACTGATACTGCAGTGGCCTCACCTCCAATTAATTACTGGCCAGGCAGCTCATTATACTTATAAACTGCCAATCAGTCTTACAACAACGGTCTTCCTTTGTGCAATATTGGTATTGTATTTAGATAGGAAGAGGTTCGGAAACAGGCTAGACTGAAAGTATGAGTGCACAATACTTTATAGACTTGCATGTTAGGCTCTCGATAACATATTACAAGATTTCAGAATTAATATTAACACCATGGGCGATGTCACACTTCTGTTCTCAAATGAATTCAGTAAAGCTGCCCATGTACGCTTGCTGATGACTTGAGGCCATGTCTATGAGAATCCCATATTTAGAGACAAGAGATGAATTATGTCTTTCAACCAACTTAACATTTACACTTAATAAAGTTGTCTCACCAGCCTAATTTGTTGAAGTTTTTTTTTTTTTCCTTAAATAGAGAGGATTTAAGACAGCTAACCAAGTTTCACACAATTTATTAAACAAATTCAATGTTATAGCATGACATTTATATGCGGTGCTGCGCAGTGGAGTCGAACATAGAACCATACAGTTGTGCGAGCAAACTTTTTAGAACTTCTTAAACATACAACCAAGTGTGTTGGGATTTGTGTGCATGTTAGTGTGTATTTCTATGATGTGTATGTGTAGTCATCATGTCTGTGTGTATTTATGAATTACAAAATGAGGCGAGAATATCTGAGTAAGCCGTGTATTGCATAGAACAAGTTGCGCACACTATTCTTTGAAATTGCCTTCTATTCATGTTGAAATGATCCTGACAACAAAGCCGTTGTACTTTCACATCAATAACGAAATGCAATCCGCTATACAAAATACAAAAGATATAATTTCCTTCTCAGGCCCCACGATATTTCGTATTTAGGAAGGATATAATTGCAAGTCACTCCCTAATGTATACAAGGTAGTTAGTTTATCGATGTCAGAGATATAAATAGCATATTCTAATCAATACATTTATGAAATGCTTTAAAAAGTACGTATAGAGGTACACGCATATGTACATATATACACATACATCTTTGCATGCATATATGTTTGTATGTATACATGTTTGTATGTATATATGTATGTACATATGTGAGTGTGTATGTTTTTAGGTATGCATGTATTTATCTATCGATGTGAGTGTACGTAAAAGTTCTCTTCCAATTATGTCATGTGCATCTAGAGCAGTCTAATGAAACAGTCTAATGACTGCAAAAAGTGAAAGGAAAAAGAAGTATATATATTTATATATATATATATACAAGGACAAACAGATGTATATATATATATATATATATATATATATATATATATATATATATATATATATATGTGTGTGTGTGTGTGTGTGTGTGTGTGTGTGTGTGTGCATGTATACATTGTTTCTTTTATTTTATTAATATGCACACATGCATAAACAAACACACACGCATATAAATTTATGTATTTATATGTGTATGTATGTATGCAAGTACGTACGCATGTATGCATTTATGTATGTATGTAAATCTGAGTGCATGCATGTATATATGTGGGGAATATATATATAGAGAGATAGATAGATAGATAGATAGATAGATAGATAGATAGATAGATAGATAGATAGATAGATAGATAGATAGATAGATAGATAGATATGAATATGCGTGCTTGAATATATGTATGCGTGTATGCGTACAGGTGTATATCATGTTATTACCTGTCGATATTTAATAAAATCAGGTTCATCAATAATTTCTAGACACTGATCTACTCTTTTCCTTTTTTCTGTTATTACGTTATCTTTGGTTTCAGCTTAAAACAAAGAATAAACCCCCTTTAGCTAATTTCTTTCTATGAATTTCTAGATTATTTTGAAAACTTATTTGTATATTTAATGGTTCGTTCTTTTCTCAACGGCAACACAAAATCCAAAAGCGAACAAAATCAATAAAATCGGAGCGCTACACGCAGTTTACTTACGATAAAATCTAAAGTGTTTCGAAAGGGAAAAACAAGAGGAATGAGACAATTCTATAGAACTACTATACAACTACATTCGAATCTTTATCATACACCACTCAGCCGCATGCATGCGCACACACACACACACACACACACACACACACACACACATACGGTTGTATTTCGTCAGTTCTACACAGAATTCTTTAAACTACAACACTCTGTCGACTACTGTACACTCTATTGTTATATCATTTGGTACCTGAACATTGCCTCCTCCACCAACACCACCAAAGTCACCGCCTTCACCCTAACCACCTCTACCACCATCACCAATATCACCAACGCGAACACCGTCCCCACCATTACTGTACCATCACCATCATCGTCGCCACCAGCACTACAGTAAAACCTATTAACAATACCATCGTCACTACTATCGCCGTCAACAACACCAACACCATCATCACCACCACTGTTGCCATCACCACCATCACCAATGCTACTATCACTATCATCATCATCATCACCATCTTCACCGACATCACCACTGTCGTCTCTAACATCACCCCAGCAACAACATTACCAGTATCACCGTCAACAACACCGTCACCACTATCTCCACTGCCACCATACCCACCACCAGCCATCCCAACTACCGCCAGTACCACTACCACCTCCATCCTTACTACCACCGCCATCCCTACTACCCCCCCCCCAACATCCCCACCACCGCCATCCCTAGTACCACCAACATCCCCTCCACCAACATCCCCTCCACCAGCATCCTCATCCCAACATCCTCATCCTAACATTCCCACTAGCAACATCCCCACTACCACCCCCATCATTGTCAAAACCACCACCACTGCCATCACCATTAAGACCCTCCCCGTCATCTCAACCATCATCACCACCACCTCCACCACCACCACCACTACCAATCCCCCTTCACCAGTGCTACCTTCAGCATCATTGACGGCTCTGTTTTTTTTTTTTTCCAAACATATTGATGCCGAGTCTTTTACAATTGTTCCCTCAATGAACGCCTGTGAATGGAAAAGACATGCGCAACGCGTCAATGATTTGTGATTAGAAAGACATTGAACACTAACAATATTGCTCTGGCTTCTCATTACAAACAAGAAACTTTGACCTTGTTTATCTTTATTTCTCTCTCTCCCTCTCCCTTCCCCCCTCTCTCTCCCTCTTTCTTTTTACCGCTCTGATTCATTTCTCTTTTTTTAATTTTTTTTCTAGTGTTTTCCTTCATATATTTAAAGTTGCCAAAATCAACCACAGTTGCACAGCACATTTTAATGTTAAGAAAAACCGGCAAAGGAAATGCTTTTATTAGAAAGAGCGGAATAGCTATGAAACCAGAATAAAATTTGGTTTAAGCTGCATAAAAACAGGAGCAATTTTACTCAATCCTTATTGACTAAATCTATCTTACGTCACAGTTACGACAGTGCGGCGCCATTTACATGTGCATGCATAGGCCACACTTGAAGACATCATATATACATGTATATATGTATGTATAAATCTATCATACATATATATATATAAATGCATACATATATATGTGTATATATGTATATATGCATATATATATGCATATACATACACATATATATATGTATGTATACATATATATAAATATATGCACATATGTACTTGTATACATTATATATGTGTGTATATATACACACATGCGTGTGAGTGTGTGTGGGCGGGGGGGGG
>NC_068988.1:80397983-80398440 GCF_001194135.2 Octopus bimaculoides
ATATATTGAAAGAAAGGAAATGGAGAATAATGGATGTATAAATAATTTATTTGTATGATATAAAGATGTTGAAATTTATTTTATAAAAACAATACAAATAAATTATAAATTCTAAAGCTCTAAAAGAAATGGCAGTTGCCAAAAACCTACATATATGTTTCGATTCATGCCCCTAGTTGGTACGTAATGCTTATGTATCTAGCTAAATGCATAATGCTTATATCTCTAACTAAATACATAAGCATTATATATAGGATCTTAACTCCTTAAACTTATTTGCAATTTGTCTGCATCCTTTCAAGAAATATGTTAACATTTGTAACAAATGCTTAGAATTCTTAGCAAATGCTTAGAATTACGTACCAACTCGGGGCAGGAATCGAAACACATATGTAGGTTTTGGGCATCTGCCATTTCTTTTAGAGCTTTAGAATTTATAATTTATTTGTATTGTTTT
>NC_068988.1:80398450-80399257 GCF_001194135.2 Octopus bimaculoides
ATGATGGCTGTCCATTCGTGATCGACAAAGACCACCACTGATCATTAAGAACAGTGTGCAAAATTATACTTGACACTTGTGGCTCCACTGGAGACTAATAAGCCCAGCTCTTCATAATGATACACGTCTGCGGATATTGCAGACCAAGCTCACCCCATTCACTACACTTGCCTCGCGTTTTCCAGCAGCTCGCTTAAACTCTGCATGAAGAAGTTGCGTGTTTTTCGAAAATACCCAATTCTTCCTATACTTGTTTCCTCCTTTGGTATATGGCATATATAAGTGTGAGTGTGCGTGTGTGTGTATAAAACTCAGCCGTAACTAGCAAGTGAGTATGACTTGAAAGTTTATACTACTTTTGCACTAGTTCTTTTAGGTGCCAGTGTAGTCGAGAGAAGCCACAAACGCGCACTCGGCTCGACAACATCGGGCATAAGATAGCAAGCAGAGAGAGGAAAGAGACAGGCAGCTGCACCAGCAGTCAGCTGGTAATCACTTTTGGCTGACTGAAGCAACGTGCAAATCCTTTCTTACTGAAGCAACGTGCAAAACCTTTCTTACTCAATGACACAAACAGAACACGCAATCACACATTCATATATATATATATATATATCTATATAAATAATAATAAAGGAGTTACGACGCAAAAACGTATAAATTCAAATGAACATATTTATCTTCTTCAATATATATTTCAGTATAAAGAATTCATTAAGAGACTTAAATCAAAATTTCTTTACACATCATTCAGGAATAAATATAACATCAGAAAAAATACATTCCGTTTAAAAACACAAACCGTTC
>NC_068988.1:80401396-80403164 GCF_001194135.2 Octopus bimaculoides
ATATATATATATATATATATATATATATATATATATATACACAAATGTATACACACTTACATACATGCGACTTTTGAACATATCTGTATTAAAAATTTGCTTACACTACAACAAAAACGTATGCTACTGACAATACATACATGTACATATATATATATATATATATACTGTATATATGTGTGTGTGTGTATAACATACATAGAAGTGAAAGGACGTGTGACAGAAAAGCATTCAAAGTATGTAGGCGTTTATGAATACAGCAAATATATGTACAATTATATACGTGGGTGTTTCTACAATTACCCATTTATGTGTGTGTGTGTGTGTGTGTTTGTGTGTGTGTGCGTGCGTGCGTGCGTGTGTGTATAAGTTTATATATATATACGTACATATATGTATAAATTTATATAAATATATGTATACGCATATATAATATATATATACATATATTTTATATATATATATATCAATACTTATATACTCTTTTTTTTACTCTTTTACTTGTTTCAGTCTTTTGACTGCGGCCATGATGGAGCACCGCCTTTAGTCGAGCAAATCGACCCCAAGACTTATTCTTTGGAAGCCTAGTACTTATTCTATCGGTCTCTTTTGCCGAACCGCTAAGTTATGGGGACATAAACACACCAGCATCGGTTGTCAAGCGATGTTGGGAGGACAAACACAGACATACAAACACGCACACACACACACACACACACACATATATATATATATACATATATACGACAGGCTTCTTTCAGTTTCCGTCTACTAAATCCACTCACAAGGCTTTGGTCGGCCCGAGGCTATAGTAGAAGACACTTGCCCAAGATGCCACGCAGTGGGACTGAACCCGGGACCATGTTGTTGGTAACCAAGCTACTTACCACACAGCCACTCCTACGCCTATATATATATACATATATATATATACATGCATATATATATATATATATATATATATATATATATGAATGACTGTATGTATGTATGTATGTATGTATGTATAGATAGATAGATAGATAGATAGATAGATAGATAGATAGATAGATTTGTTACTCCACGAATAATTTTCAACAATTGAAAAGAAAAAAGAAACTGAATTCGAAGAAGAGTGGGGTGTAATATGGTACTCAAGATACAGAATGACCATTTATGTTTCGGGTAGAAGGATGCTGTACGTAGAGAGAATACAATTTTTAGTTGCATCAAGAAGTTATCGACCCGATAGATGCAAAAATAATACACTTTCCGAGTAGAATAGGCTTGATTTACACAATACTTAAGTAACCATTCTGTATCATAATGTATAATGACTGCGCGTGCGTGTGTCTGTATACTTGTGTGTGTCCCTGTTTGTTGTGACTGTTCTGGTTAATATACAGACAAGCATATATGGATTGAAATAACGAATGAAATTCATTTGTCCCCAGCACTATTAGGAAATAACATTGACTGACCTTTAAAGGCCTGATATATATGAAAATAGCGACAGATGATGGAAGGTACGAGATATTTTTCGAAGGATAATGAATTATTTATATTTACTTGAGACAATAAGTTATCGAAATAGTGATGTTCATGCAGTTTCCCAATTCTTTAATAGAAAGAATTAACGTTTTTTGAGTCTTGATACCTCAATTAAACAATTATGTAAGCGTATGTAAACACATGTGTGTGTGTGTGTGAGAGAGAGAGAGAGAGAGAGAGAGAGAGAGAGAGAGAGAGAGAGAGAGAGAGAGAGAGAGAGAGAGAGAGAGAGAGAGAG
>NC_068988.1:80403174-80403662 GCF_001194135.2 Octopus bimaculoides
GAGAGAAAGAGAGACAGAGAGAGACAGAGAGAGAAAGGAAAAGAGAGAGTGTGGGTGCGCGATCTAGTAGTTGCACTCACGATCGCGAGATCGTGGTCTCGGTTCTTGGACCTGGCGATGTGTTGTATTCTTGAACAAAATATTTCATTTCATATTGCTCCGCCATCACTTCAACATGTAATGTGTGGCCCATTGTGCACCTGTACAGGCAAAATCGATTTGATGGGAAAAGTGAACTAATGTACAACACAAACATTTGACTACCATAAACGTATATATGCAGAATGTTCAGCAAGAAAGTATGGAACCCTCATCTGTCGTTTACGACAGGTAAGTCCGCAACACACATACACACACCCACGCACACACACACACACACACACACACACACACACACACACATATACATACGCACACATGAACGTTCGCACACATACATAGACACACACACACACGCACACACATAGACACGCACACACATACACACA
>NC_068988.1:80404638-80410981 GCF_001194135.2 Octopus bimaculoides
TATATATATATATATATATATATATATATATATGTACGTTTGTATGTATGCATGAATATATGCCTACCGACATACATATGATATAATCGAGTATGTCAAGTCATCGGAATGCAACATGAGTTTCGCTTATTATTCGTGCGTAAGTGATCATGCTGCGAACAGACGGACGCTTTTGCAACCGCTTCCACCCTTGACTAAACGAAATATCCTCCAAGAGATGACTGCCGGAAGAGAAAAGAGATAATCACACTTCAGTACTTGATTAGTTCTTTATTTTACCGGCACTGGATAGAGGAAAGACAAAGTTAATTCCAACAGGATTTGATCTCAGCTTCTAAAGAACTGAAACAAACAATGCAAGGCTGACGCCCAACGGATTCTACCTATTCACCCTACATTTATGTGTGTGTGTATGTATGTATGTAGGTATGTATGTATGTATGTATGTATGTATGTATGTATGTATGTGTGCCTATACTTTTTCTTATTAATTTTTCCTAGAAAAAGGGAGCTGGTTTCTAGCAAATAAACAATATCTCCATAATAACAATTGCAATAACAGCATCGATAATTCTTACATATCAAGCTTTCAGAAAATCTTGCATATGTTAACTGTTCCACAAACTTGCTGTATCTGTAAGATCTTGTACTTAACTAGGAAATTTTAACTTCTCCATATTGTGGCTTAGATGTAACCAAATTGCAAAATTGCACCCATAATTATTGGAATAGAGGTGATTTTATAATGAGAGAAGAAAGGCTGTAAGTTTCGACGTAGTTGTCCTTAGATATTCTCCTTTTCACTGATTTTAGAAGAGATGTTCAAATGTGCAAGACAACTAATTTCTATGATTGTATATGACAATTTTTTTCCAATCCCAAATAACTGTCAGGTTTATTATCTTTGCATAGTGTACGTATGTATGTATGCATGCATGTATTGTATGTATGTATGTATGTATGTATGTATGTATGTATGTATGTATGTATGTACGTGTGTATGTTCTCTTCTGTTTTTAATTATTTAAATTCTTCCTCTGTGGAAAGGGATGGTTTCTAACAAAGATACAAAGCTTCATCGTTGAAATGTAGACAATAAAAATAATGTCACTTTTTAAACTGGAGAAAAGTCTTACAAATTTTTACTTTTCCACTAACAGAGCTTATTTGTAATGTGTGAATTAGTTGGTCGAATTCTTTTTCTGAAAGCCCCCAGCTTATCCAAATTGTCACTTAGGCATTTACTCACAAAACTAGTTCACCAGTTATTGTTGGTATATTTATGAATTTGTAATCTGGATATAGAAACTTGAGGTTTCTAAGCAGCTGCTCATAGCTATCTTCTTTCTCTTTGATTTTTAATGAGGTACTCACATCAGCAGGACAACTGACCTTCATGACATTACATACGTATGCATGTATATTTGAATAGTGCACAAGACATGGATCTCCTCTTGCATTTTCTAGTGAGTGAACAGCTAACATACCTAATCAGTTGCTCAATAACTTCCCAACTTCTTCACCATTTTTGCGGTGGCAGACATTCTTTGAACTCACAAGGCAGATAGCCAAACAATATTCGACGCCATATATACCATTATATGTATTATGTGTAAGTGTGTGTGTGTGTGTTTGTGATTGTAATGAGTGTGTATTTGTGTGTATCTATGCATGTGTGTGTATCTATCAATCTGTGTTTGTATCTATCAATCTGTGTTTGTATGTATATACATATACATAGGCTGCTATTTTTCCGGGTTAAAGGCGCTCGTCTAGAGTTTACGGAATGTAATATTTCAATTGTCTCCGTTACACTACAACCGCTCTAAGAAACAATGAAGAATGGGGTTTTCGTGCTACTGACTATGTTAGAAACCACTTCCTAATTACACCAAATTGAAAAAAATGGAATAAACAGGACATCGATAATGTTTCAGTGTATAGCCATTATGGTGATTTAACTTTCAGGTTTAACTTTCAGATTTAACTTTCAGGTTACACTACCTATATAATCTGGTTAACACCTCCCAATTACAATGTCTTGTTTTATATTTCCAAAGTAAAATGAAACAAAATCATGCACACACACACACACACACACACACACACACACACACACACACACACACACACACACTCACACACACTCTCACACACACACACACTCAAACAAATTATATATATATGACTTGTGGTCTAATAACAAAGGACAGGCTGAAGGAAATTAGCTAATGATCATTGACAGCAATTGGAATCCAGTGTTATAATTTTCACTAACATAGATGATTATTTACCTCTCTATGTGTAGACCTGTGAGTTGGAGAGAAGGAGTTGGAGATGACACTAGCTCCTGGGGTTCAAGGAAATCTCGGACAGTGAGTTTCTCGATTATCCCTAGAGGCCTTCCTGCATTAGGAGGGCCACGTCTTTATCATCCTTCTCGCCATTTTTTAAAAACTTGCCACCAACAACTTACATTGTACAGAAACACCACCTCCCAATCGCTCCACAACCCACACAACACATTCTTAAGCGATTGAGCTACAGCTCACTAATACAAAACATAAACTCTACCAATCTCTACAGCATGTAACACACTTGGCATAGTACATACTCTACGCACTCACCACTTGCAACTACAATAAGACACCTCACATAACACACGCTTATGCAGTCACCAAACAACTCAACGCCTTATACTCTAATATATTCCACACAGTAACTCCAATCCACACGATATTTTAGACAAATATCCCCCAAATAACATAACCACATTGCATGTACTGTACACAATTACTACCTGACACTATAACACATAGCGCCAGTCATACAATGAGTACTCTACACATACACTGACCAAGCAATACATACTCTACACAGCCAGTGTCCGGTTTTATAAGACCAGCTACACATGTACTCTACACAGTTACTACTCGACACTTTTAATGAATGACATCAACCACACAATGCATACTCTACACACCCACGACCCGATGATGGTGATGGTGTTGATGACGAAGATGATGACGGCGACGACGACGACGACGTCGATGACAACGAAGACGACAACCACATCCTATGTGTCCTATTTTTGGGATTTAGTTTGAGGGAAATTCAGCCACTATTTCTAGAACGTCGATCAACTAACTACACTGCTCAAAAGCGCTTCCGTTAGTCAAAACTAACCATACATCTTCACATTTATGCCCAAGCCTGACCAGATTCTTTTAGGAAGTCTACATGATGCCCATGCATGCAAGTCTGCCTCTCTCCACGTTACTGGTGTTTATCCAATGGTGAGGCTATTGCCGATGCAGCTTGCCACCAGTGGTGTGGCAAGCAGCGCTGTCAGAACAAAGAATATTGGAACAAGATGTTGCCCGACCCTCTAAGAATTCTACCGATTCATTGATTTGAATTTGGATTTTTTACCGACACTGGAAAGTTGAAAAGCCAAATTAACTACGGCGGGATTTAAACTCTAGGTACTGAAAGTCGGAAAAAGTATCGCAAGGCACTCTATCCGATGCTCTACCAATTCGATACTATTTCAACAGGCTGCTAGACTTGCTAATTTAATGTTGTCGTTATTTTTATCAGTCAAAGCGCTGAGCATGCAGAATCGGTAGAGCGTCAGAAAAATGTTTTGTGTTATTTATACTCACACTTGAGATCAACTTATCCTTTCATCCTTTCGGGGTCGATAAAATGATCAGAAAAGTATCAGGTGAGTGATGGTATCGATTACCACTCACTTCCATCAAAATTGTTTGTGTTGTACCTAAATCAGAAAATCATTATACTTGTCAGTCATCTGACATTTGATCCAAAGTGCACCAAGTTGATCACATCGCGGGAAAATCTGACACTGTTTGAGGCAGACCCAGCTGGTTTCCTAGGACGCGTAGCAACTTCATCACTTTGAGTCGGAGAGAAAGAGACAATTCATGCAGAGAAGGCCAGGGACGTTTCATCAGTAGGGAAGGTGATGGCTTCAGTTTTCGAGGTGCAAAAGATATTGTGTTTATTGACTTTCCTCAAACGATACAGATCATTAATGGAGAGTACTATTTCAACTTACTGGGGCAAGGCTATCAAGACCAACGCCCAGGAAAACTGACGAAAGGAGTCTTAATTCTTTCGTCCTTGCTTTCAATGGTTGTTGTGTGTGACCATGGCTTTGAAATGGTTTATCAGACTCCCTATTCTCCTGATTTGGCCCCATCTGTTCCCAAACATGATAAAAAACTTGACTGGGAACCAGTATTACAGCGATGGTGGTGTTATATCTGCTGTTGAAAGCTTCTTTACCAATGGGACCCAAACACTGCAACTCTGATGGAAAGAGCGTGTGGACCGCAAGAGGGACTATTTTGAAATTAAAACATCATTTGATCATATTGCATGAGAGTATTTTGGTCAGCCTATGAACGTTTCAGCCGACCTTTGTAATAATAATAATGACATCAGACCTAACCTAACCTATCCACCTCGCTCGTTTCAACAGCACACTGATTTTGATTTTAGAACCCACATGTCTGCTCTGTCCTAATCATAGAACTATAATAATGACATCAGAAATAACCACTTGCTCCACCCTACCCTAAATAGTGAGTATGAAGTCAAGACAAACCACAGGCTCGTTCCAGTAGAACTCATAAGGACATCAGGACAGATTGCGTGTCGTATCCAACCCAAAAGGACAATAATAATAGTTTGTGATTTAGGCACAAAACCAATAGTTTTGAGAAAGAGTTAGTCGTCAGTATTTAACTGGTATTTTATTTGATCGATCCTGACGGATGAAAGGTAGCATCAAGACTAACCAGCCTATAGAACAGTGGCAATGACAGAAATACTAAGCAGCTACCCTTGCTCCTGCTTAACAGAACATTTATATCATCACAACTAACTACCAACTCCGCCCTATTTATAGAATAATATAACGACATCAGGAATAACCACCTTCTCTGTCCTACCTAACAGAATTATAGTAATGGTTATGATGTGACGTGAGAACAATTATGGTTAGGACGGGCCATATGCTTTGTTCTAATCTCATTATAACCATCCAACCTGTCCAACAACTCTAAAATAACAGTGATAATGACATCAGGGCTAATCATATACCCTTCTCAGCCTCAAAGAACCCATCATCAGAAATAACCAGCAGCCCAACCCAAATGAATGGTGATAAGCGTAATTCCTGCCAGTAGAACTGTGTTAATGTGATCAGAAGTAACCAACTACCCTGCAGTTACGAAGAAAAGAACGTCAACAGAATTAATCACTGACTCCTGCTTTATAAATAATTGGTAACAGCATCACAATTAAACAGCTGCTCTATCCAGGATAACAGTGACATCAGCGGTAAACTCCAATTTTGTCTTCTCCCACAGAACAAGTGGTAATAGGATAAGAAGTAAGCTCGTGATCTGCCCTACAGACATACCGGTGATAGCATCAAGACTAACAAGACGAACAGTGGCAATGACAGAAATACTAACCAGCTACCCCTACCCCTACTGAACAGAACATTTATAACATCAAGACTAACTACCAGCTCTGCCCTACTTTATAGAATAATAGTAATGACATCAGGGATAACTACCTTCTCTGTCCTACCTAATAGAACTGTAGTAATGACATCAGAAATCATCAAAAAGGTCAGGAATACGAGCCAGCTACCTCTGACCTGCATAACAGAACAGCTTATTAACATGAGAATTTACCAGCCAACTAAATGAACAGTGCTAATGACACAACGATTAACTAGCTTCTTTTCTCCCACACAAAAACACTTTCAGTTCTTTACTCTACAATGATGCACGTAGAAAAGGAGAAAAAGAAAGCTTTTCCTCAATTTAATTTGGTCCCCCTGCGCTCTAAGTTCAAATCCCACCAGGGTCGAATATAAAGGTCGATAAAATAAATACCACTCACGTGGTGGATTTGAGATAATTCGCTGTGTTTTCACCGTAACCTCTACAGACCCCACTCAACTAAAATGTATGTCCTTGTGCCTGTATTAAAAATCAATAATTGCAAGAGAAGACGTGCAATATCATTATTAATTAGTTTTCTTCTCTGTTACTAAATATTCAACGTGGAAAGTATAATTAGTCATGATATATTAATTTGTTTCAAAATCGGGGCATGGCATGCGCGAATCTGCACGTGTGTAATGCGTTTATGTGTGTGAGTGTTGTTGGTGAGTGTAAACGTACCGGTGTCAATATATATGCGAGCGTATATTTCTAACCCCTCCGATATACATAATCGTGCATGTGTGTGTGTGTGTGTGTGTGTGTGTGTGTGTGTGTGTGTGTGTGTGTGTGTGTGT
>NC_068988.1:80411469-80417758 GCF_001194135.2 Octopus bimaculoides
ATATATATATATATATATATATATATATATATATATATATATACATATATACATATATACATATATACATATATATATATATATAACTACATTTACTTAAATGCATATTTCGAAATCGATAGATAGATAGATAGATAGATAGATAAAAAGAAAACATTTTCGTGTGATTGGTTTTAGCAAAGGTAATTCCAGGAAAAATATGAGTGAAAATTACATTTCGTTCATAAATTGATACGAGTTTATGTGGAGATATTGGATGATTATTCTAAACATCCTGGACATGCTGCTTATAATTAGCATATGTAGGCAATATAAGCACTCATATGAAATGTGAAATATACGTTATATATGTATCATATAAATATATTGATATATATGTTTTTGTGTGTGCCTGTATGCATGACTCTGTGTGTGTGTGTGCGCGTGTGTGTGTGTGTGTGTGTGTGTGTGTGTGTGTGTGTACATATGCATACGTACAAAACCACAAACACGCACACATATATGTAAACATATGTAAATGTAGATATATCTTTGTGTATATGTGTATGTATGCGCGTGCGTGCGTGTGTGTGTGCGCGCAGGCGTGTATGTATGTAAGCGCACGTATATATGTCTGTGCGTGTATATAAATGTATGTATAGCGACAAATATATGAATGAGAACCAATGTCAATATTTTCTTCTAATGGACTGTGGTAGATTGATTGATCACTAAAAAGACAGGCTGATAAACAGACTGACAGATAGACAGACAGACAGATAGGCAGGTAGACAGATAGACAAATAGAGAGAGAGAGAGGTGCGTGGGCGGATAAACTGAGAAATAGATAGATAGATAGATAGATAGATAGATAGATAGATAGATAGGTTTCTTTATTAGCCACACAGGGCTCAACACAGAGGGGACAAAATACAAATGTAGAGTTTTTCTTTTCGAGGGGGTCGAAAACAAAGCAGAAAAAAAACAAAAGTGGGGACAACGATGAAAAAAAACATCGCAAAACGTTTGGGGTATTTACAAAAAATACGAAATAATACAAAAAATTCCCAATAAATGGGGACATAGATAGATAGATAGATAGATAGATAGGTAGATAGGTAGATAGATAGATAGATAGATAGATAGATAGATAGATAGATAGATAGACAGACAGACAGACAGACAGACAGACAGATAGATAGATAGATAGATAGATAGATAGATAGATAGATAGATAGATAGATAGATAGAAAGATAGATAGATAGATAGATAGATAGATAGATAGATAGATAGGTAAGTAGGTAGGTAGGTAGGTAGGTAGGTAGGTAGGTAGGTAGGTAGGTAGGTAGGTGCGTTGGCGGATAGAAAGATAGATAGATAGAGAGAGAGAGAGAGAGAGAGAGAAAGTGAGAGAGAGAGAGAAAGAGAGAGAGAGAGAGACAAAGATGCGTAGGTGGGTAGAGAGTTATTTAGAATGACAGATATACAGATAAATTTACGGGCACGGGCACACACACGCACGCGCGAACACTTGCCCATATTTCTGTCATAAAGCATAGAAACACACCTCCCTACACGCATAAGTACATGATATTACAAATTATCTACATTCACGCTGACATATCTCTTGTCACTTTCTCATGACATTACTAATACAGTGCACAACGCTTGCACACTTCTAATAGAAAAAAAATAGTTTTATAATACCTTAACTTTGGTAAAATAACTCCGGAGTAATTAATATTTCCTAATTAATGTTGTAGGTGAGGGTTTCTTGGAGGTAAAATTCACCTCATCATCGATCCGTGAACAGATTTTCAGATGACAAATGGAATAATTTCGAATCAAACCAATACCCGAATTGAACAGAACGGAATACGTGGCTGTTACTACAGTTGCACTCACGAGTAGAGGACCCTCGTAACACTCGTACTCACACAACTACACACACTCGAGCAGGCGCAATCGCATATCTGCACACATACGTATAGTATGCAAGCGAGCTCACTCTTTCTTTCCCTCACATACAGTGATATCTATACATTTGTATCTAAAGAAATATCATTTGAATATTTATATAATGTTAAATATACATATATACATACGTACCTACAAACATATATACAAATGTATTGGTTCATACATGTTCACATTCATACATACATATATGCATTCATTCATTCATTCATTCATTCACGCATGCATTCATACATTCATGCATTACATTTATTCAACAATGCATACATACGTTTATTCATTTGCACTTGCAAACATTTGTACGCGCATATACATACGTGCTCTTTATTGTACACACTCACACATACACGAAATTACCTAAATATCTAGATACATTACTCTTGTAATTGTCTCGCATACTCGCAGATATCTTCTCTAACGCACACATACACACCTTGACAGTTATACATGTACAGACACGTAGTCAAGTACATACATACACATAAGTCATGAGTTCCGAAAGACTTTGAGAAGTGAATGGGTCCTGTCTCTCCTCTGACATAATTATAAGTGCGCGCGCGCACACATACATATATGCATACGCCATACACACATACCCCCACACATACAAACATGCAAATTCGAACTCACAGTTCTAATCTTGAATGTGATAGCCTTACGCGAGCAAACTACACACTTACATAACTGTATGGCTTCAGCACGCACGCGAACGGGCTCCAGCAAACTCGTACACCTACACACACACAAACGGATACACTCACGCAAAGACTCATATATATACACACACATAAACACATATATACACACATATTCACGTACTTATTCACACACACACACACACACACACACACACACACACACATACGTACAAGCATAAATGTTAATGCTTATCACTGCGCACAAAGCAACATGTAGCAGCAACGACTCTACACTAATTCACTCTTAATACTCGTAGAAGCAGTGGCGTACATCATGTGTTTTTGGGGGTTTTTTGTATTGTTATCATTGTTGACGATATTATTTTGCCGTTGTCATTCTATATTTTTATATTAACATCTTAATAGCAAAACTTTATGTTAATTATCCTATATCTCATGGCATTTTCTTTTCCATTTATTTTTTTCTTTTCGTAATGATTTAATTTCTTTTTTACACACACACACACACACACACACGCACGTACGCACGCAGACAAACAGATAAATAACGAGGACATTACATAATAGACCTTTTTGTGGCAAATTAACCAAACCCGGCACTACATTCGATCATGTTAACACCACACTTGCACAACTAAACACAGCGGTTAAGCAACAAGAAATAGAAACAGCGCAACTCACTGCGGAGAAATTTGGCGATGACTTTTAGCGCCGAATAAGTGAAGGTGGTGGCGGCGGCGTTGATAATGGTGGTGGTGGTTGTGATGAAGGCGGTAGTGGAAGTACTACCTGGCAATTGGTGGTGACAACAACTTTCTCTTCTGAGACCTCAGTATGTCTAGTAATACTTACTTTTCACGTTACGTAATAATAATCACGGCAAATCCCCCCTTTTATTATTATTACTCTTTTTTTACTTTTTCTTTTACTTTTTTTTTTCTTTTTTGTCTCTCTCTTGCGGAGTTTAAAGCAGCTGGTTGCTAAGTGATTACTACATGATACATGACAACGTTGTGAAAAGCAAAGACAAGTGTAGTGTTGTAAAGGAGAAATATTGATTTCTAGTTGGAGTTGAGCTGCATCAGAAGTTAAACTATACACCCTGGCCTCAGATTTAGTCTCTATTGTTAAACATCTACAGCTACTACAAACAACACCAATAAATAGAAGGATTATGAAGAATTTTCTAGAGTTTCCCAATGCTATAATTTTATTAACTTGTTTTTCTTTTTTCTTTCTTCTTCCTCTCCTTTTCCAGTTTCGATTTCTTAAAACAAAATTCCCATCTACTTCCTCGGTCATCTTTCCACAATCGAAAATAAAATGAT
Source organism: Octopus bimaculoides (assembly GCF_001194135.2). NCBI lineage: Eukaryota > Metazoa > Mollusca > Cephalopoda > Octopoda > Octopodidae > Octopus > Octopus bimaculoides. The sequence goes on from NC_068988.1 coordinate 80,415,414, forward strand.
TTGGGAAGAAAATGGTAAATATGCTGGACTCTATATATACATATAGAGTGTATGTATATGTGTGCATATGTGTGTGTGAGTATACACACATGTACCTACATACATGCACACATAAAAACGTATGTTTTTTATATTTATCTATGTTTGTGTGTGTGTGTGTGTGTGTGTGTGTGTGTATGTGTGTGTGCATGTGTGTATGCATTCAGACAAATATACAAACAAATATATGTGCACATATGCATGTGCGTGCTTGTTTATATACGAATGTATATATGTGTGTCTGTGTGTGTATGTATGTATGTATGTATGTGTGCACCCGCACTCACACACAAACAAACAAACACATACATATCTGAATAATATTGCCCAAGCACGCATGTACACCTAAAACGCACACATGATACACATGCAGACACATACTCAAGCACACATACACGCGCACATACACATATGTATTAATGCACACATACGCGCACGCGCACACGCATATAAAGAGAGAGTGAGAGAGAGAGAGAGAGAGAGAGAGAGAGGGAGAGAGCGGAGTGTGGGTGTAGGCGTTTTCCGTGAAAGGAGGCATTTGATTATATATGTGTGTGTGTTTGTGTGTGTGTGTGTTTGTGTGTCTGTGTGTGTGTCTGTGCTCTGTGTGTGTGTGTGTGTGTGTGCTGTGTGTGTGTGTGTGTACTTCCCTCCCCCGTGTGTATAAATATGTGGTATTCAGTATTTCTTCTTTCAAGGCTAAATTAAATATATCCATAACGTGTTGTGTTGTCGGCAATGTTTCTATACATTCAATCTATTTCTATACATTTCATATATTTTTATATATTTCTCTGTATTTCCATATATTTCCATATATTGCTATATGTTCTAAACATTCCTATATATTCAATACATTTCTATACATTTCGATATATTTCCATATATTTCTATACATCTCCATACGCTCATATATATATATATATATATATATATATATATATATATATATATATATATATATATATATATATATATACCGTAAATATCTCTATATTTCCATATATTTCTTTATATTTCCATATATTCATATATTCAACATATTCCGTATATTTCTGGAGTCTTTTTCCTGTATGTTCCTTATATTTCTATATTTTCCATATACGTCTACATATTTCTATATATTTTTTCTATAAATAGGTGTAGACATGCCTATGTGGTTAAGAAACTCGCTTTGCAGCCACGGGCTTTTGAGTTGGTAAACGGAAACTCTGTAGAAGCTTGTCATGTGTGTATGTGTGTGTGAGAGAGAGGGGGTGGATTTTGTGCATGTTTGTGCATGTTTGTGCATGTATGCGCGCGCGCCTGTGTGTGTTTGACCCTCACCATTGACTGACAACTGGTTTGGGCTTGTTGACTTCTCTGTAACATAGCGGCTCGATAAAGACGCCGAATGAATAAGTACCAGACTTTAAAATCACTACTGTGGTTGATTTGTTCGATAAAACCTTTCCTCATGGCCGCAGTCAAATGATTGACACAAGTAAAAGATAAAAGATACTTCATATATTGCTATATATTGCTATATATTTCTATATTCTAACTCAAAGCTAACAGAAATCTGGCGAGAATATAGTAGAATGCAGCAGTCGTTTTGTATTTTACTCTACGAATACTTATCCGTCTTAGGTATTGTAGAAAATCGTCGGGTCATTGAAGAGAGGAAACACAAGAAAAACAGTTGAAAGTTCAACCGATATTAATATCGATTTCTTTTCACTGGACATAACGCCAAATTTTGTTATTGGGGCGTAATCGATTGAAATGACATTACTATATGATTGGTGATTCTTTAACGTTTCTGGACTGATGAAAATTTTAAAAAAATATGACTGCGATCAGATTTGAACTGAGAGCGTAGAGGAACAAAGCTAAATACATCAATTTATTTAGTCCAAAGTTTTACTGTTCCTACCGATTCATCGATAATGATTGCTATTGATCAGAACTTAAAGGCTCTCTAGTCTCAAGGAAATGTCAAATTGTGACTCTCATGCATTTCCTAAATGTATTAGTGGTATATAGATATGAGGTGCAGACGTAGCTGGCTGGTTAAGAAATTCGTTTCGCAATCTCGTAGTTCTAGGTGTGACCTTACCTCCAGGTATGTTAGATAAATGTTCTTTCCTGCAGCTTTGAGTTGACCAATATCTTGTATCACAGTGGACACTTATATACAGATAGTTAGCCACTGATGAAGTTTTACATCTATCTATCTATTTATCTATCTATCTATCTAGCTACCTATATATATATATATATATATATATATATGTGTGTGTGTGTGTGTGTGTGTGTGTGTGTGT
>NC_068988.1:80419337-80426465 GCF_001194135.2 Octopus bimaculoides
TATATATATATATATATAATGAATTTATAATAAATGAGAACAGATTTATATCTAGTTTTATTCGACAGTTAATTATTTCTTTTCATTTCTGCACCTTCAGGTTTCTGCAGCAATCAAAACACACTACAAAATTTGCATCTTTATGTGCCTTTATTGTTAATTGCATACATACATACATGCATACATACATACATACATACATACATACATACATACATACATACATACATACATACATACGTGTATGCATGTGGAAAGAGGAAAAAGAGAGAGAACACTTCCACGTCAATGCATTTAGGGAAAATTTAAATCCGATATTTTGGATGAAAATGTCCTTTTTCCAAAAAGGATGAAGAAACAAGACAATGCGTCTGAGTATTTGCAGCTTAAAGTCAAATCTGTATGAGGTAAAAATCTGAGGAAAGTGGGGTCGAACATATGTCTCTTTCTCAGGAATCTATTATCGGTAGGTAGTGTATGTGTCACGTGTGTGCGAGGAGAAAGCTGGGATGTATGCAGGCCAGTGGGAATTGCTAGATTAGCCAATGAACCTTATCCAATTCCTGCTTGTTGATGGTCGGTTTGTATATTGTTTGATGAGGCAAGCTTGGACAATCCACATCGCTCTGATAATAGTAACGATGTCTTTGTCTCGGCATTTTTCACCCACTTAACTCTATAAAAGAGGAAATTAATGGGCTATGAAAATATTATCTTACTAAATCAGAAAACATAACTTCTCTTGCATAATTTTTATTTGCTGGATCTAGAAGTGAGTAGTGTCCATGGCCTACACAGGCCCTGTATGACTTGAAAGTTTTTTGTCGTTAAAGTTTTATTTTGCACCTGAAAAAACATGAGCAGATAGGAGCAACTTTGTGGACGGGAATGATTGGATGTAGTTGTATGTGCAGGGCCTGGGAGTGTTTGGATACAAGTGTGATAAAAGGAAAAGAGACGTGTGGATTTGAAGTGACTCAGTAGAAGAGATACAAGTCCAGTTAGCTTCGAGGAGTTAAGTTCATTGTAGCAATGATATAAAAAGTTTTTCTAAATTGTACATTAATAATTGCACTGCTTAGTCTCCCAGCTGTTAGTGCTGTAGTGTCTTTTATTCAGGAACACCGCTTATTCCTTCCTGCTGTGCCATTCTCTTCTAGCATTCTGTGCAATACATCAACTGCTTCAGTACATATTTGAATGCTCAAATTGACACCTCTTCGTCCTCTCCAGTTTTACTTTCTTCTCACTTTCTGTTATTATTATGATTGTTTTTTTTTTCTTCTTTCTTCAAATTTTTTCCCATTTCTCGCCGAGTGTTTTCCGTACACCTAGGGCAGAGAAACGTTGTATGCATTCCCAATTTACACACGCAAATTCATAGGTAAAACATGTATTTAAGAAAAAAAAAATCATGAATGGATGTTGTTTTCTCAGCGATAATGCTCTTCTTAGTACATGAGTCGTTCCAGTTAGCACGATTTTTTGCACCTCCTGTAGAGATGGTAAGCCTATTACTACTACTATTATTATTATTATTATTATTATTATTATTATTATTGTATTATTATCGTCGTCGTCGTCATCATCATCATCATCATCAGTAGTAGTAGTAGTAGTAGTAGTAGTAGTAGTAGTAGTAGTAGTAGTAGTAGTAGAGGCGGTGAGCTTGTAGTACCGTTAGCACATAGGGCAAAATGCTTAGCGGCATTTCGTCAATCTTCACGTTCTGAGTTCAAATTCCGCCGAGGTCAGCTTTACCTTCCATCCTTTCGAGGTCAATAAGATAAGTACCAGTTGAACACTGGAGTCGATGTAATTGACATTCTCGCCTCCTGAAATTGCTGGCCTTGTGTCAAAATTTGAAATCATTATTATTATTATTATTATTATTATTATTATTATTATTATTATTATTATTATTATTCTCATCATCATCATTATTTGATTAAAATAGCATATTTTGCTAGGTATGATGGAAAGTGTCAGCTGCCCACAGCCATCAGGCTAAGATGACACTTGTTTACTGATCATGCTTCAAGAACCCTGCGGAGAACTCTTGTTTTTTCACGCAGTAATGATTTTTGTAGGGGTTTATAGTTGAGTACTAATACTTCCGAGCGTGTCAATTACTATCGGTATCACATCCACTCTCTTCATTACCTACAATCTGCGAATTTCGCGCTTGAAATCGTCATAGTTGTTCAGCTTTTCTTTCTCTTTGATCCTCTTGTCACCGGGACATGATCTATCGATTATCATGCAAGTCTTTTTCGTTTCTTGTTTACCACAACAATGTCAGGTTTCCGATGTCTGATTTGATTGTCACACTAATCATTATCATTATTATTATTATTATTATTTTATGTTTGACTTTTGTTTTGCATTTGTACAAGTTGGATCCAAGTCTCACCTATTATTATTATTATTATTATTATTATTATTATTATTATTATTATTATTATTATTATTATTATTATTCAGTAGTCTTATTTTTATCACGTGCTTTCACTGCACTACTGAACGCAGCTCTGTGTGCCTTAGGTATGTGCTGGAGTTTGCTGTGATGCTCTTATTCTTACTGTATTGAAAGTGTTTTACGTAGGATGTGTGCGATGCCTAGTAGTGCTATTTTCTGTATGTTATAGAGTTAGCTCTATTTCCAGATCTTTGTATTTTGAAAGTTACTCCGTTTTTTTTAGAGAAACGTTGTCATCTGTTGGTAATGATACATCGATTAAAAAGAATTTTTTTCTTGATCTCCGACAACTATATCCGGCATTTTGGCCTTCATTTCTCTATCTGTGTGTATTGGTATAAACCAGAGCATGGTTGCTTTCTCATTTTCTGTCACCTTTCCTGGCGTGTGCCTATACCATCTTTTTTTCTGTTGTTATTCCATCTGATGAGCCCTAGCAGCATCCATTCTGCTCTTCTGGAAACAGGTTGTTTTCTTCCAGTTGTTTGCTCATTCTCTGCGGTATTATTGCAGTAACGGCCTTGTAAATTGTCGGGAGAAATGTTATCGGTCTGTAATCTTGTGGAGTTGTCGTTTCAGTGGATTTTGGAATTAGGATAGTCTTCCCCTCCATGAGCCATTCAGGCATTGTCTCTGGCTCTGCTAGTATTTCATTAAATTTCGCAGCCAGCTCTTTATGTGTAATTTTGTTAGGTATTTTAACGAGAAGTTGGGGATCTTGTGCCCAGGTGCTTTTTAGTTGCTTAGTTTTTGCAGTTTTTTCTACTGATGGTGCTGCATTGGTCTTTATTTTATTTTTGCCAAGTTCTTTGTAGAATCTATTATGGTTTGGGTTGAACCGTTTGTTTTGTTCAAAGAAACGGTGGCGTTTCTCATACAGGTGGATTCTTTGTACTTTGGCGAGGATATCTTGTTTTAGCTATTCTTTTACCTCAAGTATACCTTGTTCTGTAATTTTGTATTTACGTAGTATTTTTCTTCTCTTCTTGTTGCTTAGTAGCGTTCATTGTCTACTAGTTTTATTAAGGGTTGACAGATCCTTTATTCTATTTTCTATTTTTTCCGGATATCATGTGTCCACAGGGTTTGTTTGAGTGGTGATACTCCAGTTTGGTTGGGTTTCAGGGCGTATCCAACTTCTTACGTGGCCACAGAGGCTGCTGCATATATTATGTCATTTAGCTCAATGATATTGCCATTTGTTTCTGTGGCTACTAATTCTGTGACAGCCAGGTTCATGTTATTTATTATTTATATTGTTTTATTATCAATTTTAAAATTTGGGCAGTACAATCGGTGGTCCATACTGAGATCTGTGGCTTTCAATTATTTGATTATATTCATTTTTAGAGTATCATAATCATTAGTTTTACCTTCACTGTTTCCAGATTTTAGATTTGTTTCGTATTCCCTCCCGTTTATATTTTTGTTTGTGGTATTCTGGTTTTGTGCATTTTGCTCATCGTTATACATTTCTACGGTTTGGGTTTGTTGTTTTTCGTTGTTTACTTCATTTTTGTTGGACATGTTACATCTGTCTTCGTGTTTTGCAGTCCCAGTCCTTATGATACTATTTAACATTTCTGTGTGGCTACTATTTATGTTTTCTTGATGTATGTTCCCTTGTAAGTGTTCTATTTCTATTTCTGATATTTATTTTTTGTTTATTAGGGTTCATTACTGTATCCAAATCTTTATTTAAGTTATATTTCAGAGGATTGTATATATCTATTTTTTCGCCTTCCTTCTTGAATATTTGTGGGTCAAAGGAGCACGCAGCATAAATTATAAATGCACAGGTGGTGCATATTATCCACCACCACTGTGTCCGGTCTGTTATGCACCTGATCTGTTTGGATTGGAAAATCCCAGAAGATTTTGCTAGTCTCCGACTCTGCCACTCTCTGCGATCTGTGCTCATATCACGCCTTGCCACTCTCTAGTTACCACTTTTCGCACAGTTTCTAATGTAGCACTTTCGCCACCTGATTGTGCCACCACAACTTGGAATGGTTTTGGGCAAGTCTAGGGCATTCGTTCGCGATATGGGCAATTATTTCATCCACGCTATTACAGATGCGGCACAGTGGAGACACTTGCTCATTCCCAAGGTTGACACCCTCCCACGCAATTTGTGGCCAAAGCTTGATCTTTGGGCTGCCAGTATAGTGCTCTCAGTCTCTTTTTCTATTGTTCTTTTCTTCATCCAATACCACCTATGTTTTCCAGCAACTTCAGCTGTGGCTACATAGAATTGATCGTGCAGTCCCTTGTTGCGTAATGCTTCTTCATGTCCTTTTTTTGTACTTCCTCCTTTGCTTTTCTCTTTTTCTCTGCTTTCAATACTCCTTCATTCCTAACTGACACTAGCAACGTTTCCTTACTTTGGAACAGACATCTCATTACGCTCCCGAGTTTGATACGTACACAGTATTCGACAATTATTAGTCCCCTTCCTCCATTTGCTCTCCATGTATAGGCAATCAGTGTCAACATATTGATGATGGGCTCCATGCATCGTTAGTAGCTTTCATGTCTTCCAGTTTAACTCCTTTAGCTCCTCCTCTGTCCACTTCAAGATTCCAGCAGCATATCGAACTATTGCGACTGCGAGCGAGTTTATTACCGAAATAGTTTCTGGTATTCAGCTTTGAAGCCAATATTTCTCCCACTCGCAGCAGGTACTCTGTCTTTTCTTTCATATCGTTGTGTTTAATTCCATCTGCCTCAAGTATTCCCAGGTATTTATAACCGGATTCAGGTTCAATTATTTTCATCACTTCACCATTTGGCATGCATATGCCTTCTGCCCTGACAAGCTTTCCTCGTCTCATCACCATCGTAGCACATTTCGAGAGTCCAAACTCCATCTTGATATCATTCCAGAAAATTCGCACAGACTGGACTAAGCTGTCCAGTTCTGCCTCACTTTTTGTGAACAACTTCAAGTCGTCCATGAATAGCAAGTGCTTCAGTTTTCCCTTACCTCTTCCCAGATCATACCCCAACTTCGTTTTTTGTAGTATTTCACTCGAGGGAATCATTCCCGATACAAAGATTAATGGGGGTTTACTGTCCCCCTGGAGGATTTTTCTCTTGGTTTTCACCTCTCCTAATACCTGATTCCCTGCTGTCAATTCAGTTCTCTAACATTTCATACTGTTCCATGTAAGGCTTTCGTGTTTTCTGCTACTCCATGCATTTCCATGATTCCTGTTATCCATGAGTGTGGCATCATATCGCATGTTTTACGATAGTCAATCGATGCCAAGCTCAGGTTTTTGTGTCTTCTCTTGCAGTTTCTGAAAATTAGATTGTCAATTAACAGCCGATCTTTCTTCCTCTGCTCCTCCTTCGGCACCCTTTCTGTTCAATAGATAGCAGCCCACATTTTTCTAAGCAGCCAAAGCACCAACCAAAGCACCTGACAATAGTTTCCACATTAACGAAAGACACGTTATTGGTCGAAAGTTAGATGCAATATTACACTTTTCAAGATCCTTAGTACAAAACGTCTTGCCCTTTGTCATCCAGCTGGGTACAGCGTCTTCCTGCAAGCACCCATCTAACTGCTGCGCTACCCTTTCATGGAGCCCTCTCAGCTTTAACCAATAACCTTGGACCCCATCCTGTCCTGAGCTCTTCCAATCTAGGAGTTTCCTCAACTGCTTTTTTATCATTTCTGTAGTTATTTTAAATTTATCTTGGCCTTCTATAGTTCTTAACCTGTCTTCGATTTCATACAGGCACTCCGCTTCGTCATTATGCTTTACAAATTGGTCCTAGATTCCTCCCCAGAATGCCCTACTTTCCTCTGCATCTGGTATTATTGTCGCGTATAATTGCCCATCTAGTTCCTGAAACAGTTTTTTTTTTTCTGATTTGCTTCAAACAATCTGTTCTGTCTGAATTGTTTTGTTCTATTGTCATATCTTTCCAGTTTTGCCTTGATTGCAACTACTCTTTGTTTCAATTCTTCCAATATCATATAATACCCTTTATCTTTTATTCTATATGTCATTTCCAGACTTATTCTTATGTTTTCGTTTTGAAATTCCCTTCTTTTCAATCTATCAACTTGTCTTAAATGTCTTTTTAATTTCGTTTCTCACAAATTCGTCTACGCCAGTATGGTTCTTTGAGTTCTCTTTTTTCTCTTCTTTTGCATCCAACTCTGTCTGCAACAACCATAGCTGCAGCCCAAATAATCTTGTTGTTTCCCATCTGGAATAGGCCAAGGACAGAATCTATTATTTCAGTTTCAGCTTGCGTCGATCAACATACCTCAAATTGGTAGATTGTTTGCTCTTGTTCTAATATATCGGCACATCATCCTCACTATGTCTTGATCATCATCGTATTCTGTGTGCCTTGGGTATGCGCTGTGATTTGTTTATTATTATTATTATTATTATTATTATTATTATTATTGTTATTATTATTATTATTATTATTATTATTATTATTATTATTATTATTATTATTATTATTATTATTATTATCATAATCATCATAATCATCATCATCATCATCATCATCATCATTATTATTATTATTATTATTATTATTATTATTATTATTATTATTATTGTTCAGTAGTTTTATTTTTATAACGTGCATTCACTTCACTACCGAGCGCAGCTCTGTGT
>NC_068988.1:80426632-80427258 GCF_001194135.2 Octopus bimaculoides
CATCAATTAGAAAGCATTTTTTTTCTTCATGATCTTTGACAACTATATCTGGTCTATTTGTCTTAATTTCTCTATCTGTGTGTATTGGCATATCCCAGAGTATGGTTGCTTTCTCGTTTTCTGTGACCTTTTCTGGCGTGTGTTTATACCATCTTTTTTCTGTTGTTATTCCATAGTGTTGGCATAGCTTGCAGTGTATATAGGTCCCAGCTCTGTCGTGTCTGTGAATATATTCCTTCTTAGCCAGGACTGGGCTGCCAGAGATAATGTGATTTATTGTTTCTTGTCCATCTCCACATATTCTACAGTTACTTGTTATGTTTCTTTTCATTGTTTTTGGTAAGTTCTGGTGGGGATGCTTTGATCTTGTGCAGCAATTAAAAATCCTTCAGTCTCTGCTTTGAGTCCTGAGCTTCTCAACCATTGCTGGGATTTTTCTCTGTCTATTTCTTTTGCATTTAGTTTAGCCCAGTATTTACCATGTAGGGGCTTTTCTTGCCATCGTTTTATCATGGTCCGTTGCTGTTCTAGTTTTAGTTTGGACTTCATTTGTTTTATAGCTTTTGTTGTTTCTTCTTCGTATTTGTTAGGTAGTATGATTTCTTGTTTGTATTTGTCAGCTTCCT
>NC_068988.1:80430210-80435849 GCF_001194135.2 Octopus bimaculoides
TGTTAAACATCCCCGGTGTATTATCATTATTATTATTATTATTATTATTATTATTATTATTATTATTATTATTATTATTATTGAGTGAGAGAGCAGTATACCCATCATGACTACTCGTTTGATAAGGGTACACCAGGCACATGCATCACAACCATATGTGCGCGACGTAGTGGTCTCATATCAAGATTAACAGCGCTTGACCTTGCAGGTGGGGCCCAGTTAGAATTTTCTTCAGGTCGAATAGCCCATACAGCTGAAAAGGTCCCTCAATAAGGTTTGTTTAAGGATGTTTAACGAAACACCCATATTTCCAGAGGTGAATTATTAAAACCCCAAAGAACTCCTCTCAACACATGGCTATTTTGCTCCCCTATTACTTCTGCTCATGATTAGAGATGCACATAACGTCAGCCACTAGTGAACATGCTCAACTGGTTAAGGTCAAACAAGTAAATCTGTGGAATTGAGCAGCATATTTGCTGTAGCCCATCTTTTATTATTATTACTATTATTATTATTATTATTATTATTATTATTATTATTATTATTATTATTATTATTATTATTATTATTATTATTATTATTAATAATAATAGTTATCGCCAAGCCAACATGGCAGTCCAAAAGTAGAACTACATGAATCTCTGATATACAACATTGCACACAAGCCGACTTACATAAAAATGTATGTATATATGCATGCTTGCTCGACCTGCTAGAAGAACTGTCAAATATTTGCCAAAGTATATTACACCGTCTTCAAAAAGCAGCGCTACACTGTATAATATAGTGTTAGATTTGCAATACTGAAGACTAAGACATGGTTGTCATGGCTGGAACGATCATAATCAGCTGAGTTCATGCTGACTTAGGTATAAACATCAAGATTGTATACGTACGTACATACATACATACATACATACGTACATACATACATACATACAGACATACCCTGTTTTTGATGTTGAATTCCAATGAAGGAACCTTGGATCTAGGTTAGAAACCGGTTCTTTCTCTATTAGCTAGACATTTTGAAATAAACTGAATAATGACATACATACATACATACTTTTGCGCTCCTTTCCTTTTATGGTGCAGTGCCTCAATGGCATGTGATAACAAAGTCATACGCCTGTTTGAAGAAAAGTGAAAGACTCCGTCTCTCAGACACTTGATCGGAAGAGACCGCTGCATTGCCCGAAGAACAACCGTAACTGCTTCCCCTTTATCTTACACCTTCAATGTACATTCATGTGTGTAGAAACTATGGCAATTGCGATATGTCACTGTGTCTGTGGTATGTGGCATCCCGATTGCCACAACGAGAAGTCTACCATCTGTTTGTAGTTTCAAGAAGTTCGAGTCTTGAATCGTTCTGGAAACAAAGAAAAAGATACATTATTTACATTATTTACAATTGACGGATATTTGTCCTCATCTTGTTTGATGCTAACACAACGTTTCGACTGATATACCCTCCAGCCTTCATCAGGTGTCTTGGGGAAATTTCGAACCTGCATTCACATTCCTAAGGTATTTTTCGATGTTGTTATTATTATTATTATTATTATTATTATTATCATTAATATTATTATTATTATTATCCAGGTCACTGCCTGGAATCGAACAAGGAATCTTGGGGTTAGTAGCCCGCGCTCTTAACCACTACGTCATATGCCCATGAATAATAATAATGATAATAATAATGATAATAATAATAATAATAATAATAATAATAATAATAATAATAATAATAATAATAATAATAATAATAATAACAACAACTACAACAACATCAAAAAATACCTTAGGAATGAGAATCTAGGTTCGAAATTTCCCCAAGACACCTGATGAAGGCTGGAGGGTATATCAGCCGAAATGTTGTGTTAACAAAAAACAAGATGAGGACAAATATCCGTCAATTGTAAATGATGTAAATAATGTACATAATTCCTCATCTCTTAAATACAGAACTGTATTAAAGAAAAAGATGCGATGCAAAACATACCTGTACATGAAGCCTTCTGGTGGCAAGCGTTTGTAATGGGTACACCAAGAAGTATGAAAAGAAAACCTAGAAAGCAAATTTGTACTAATATTCATTATTCAAAATAATACAAATAAAACTCCTAACAGCAGAATAACATAAACTTTGAAATAACAAACATACATCACATCTGTGTGCATCAAAGCTACAAATAAATGTATGTACTTACATAGAAACAGAGAATGACAGCATAATAAAAAAAAATGCTTGTAGTAGTACAGAAGGCAGAGTCAACAAGGTTCAGGGTCAAAAGAATGAATTTTTTTTGGCTTTCACGGTGTTGATTCTATGCTGTGAATTACATTTATTGGAGCTTTACAATAAAACTAGGCTACAAACGCCGTCTTACATATTCGCTTTTATAATCATTTTCCACAATGATGCTTTTAGTTGTAATCAATGAACAAACTTTACTAATGATAGCAAACTTAATCAATGATATAAGCAAACTTATAAACTTATTAATCAATTCCGGCAGGCATTTTTCACAGATAATCAAATCTGTCACTCGCTTTCTAATATATAAGAACACATAGCTATCCTAATGACTTGACGGGTTACTAATCAACTAAGATAGCTGTGTGAAAACAACGGTAATAGGGTAGTAAAATGGTACAACGTCGTGTCCATTTATTAATTTCAGATGCAATGAATGATATAGCTGAATGTTCCATAAAGTGAGTGATTCAGTAATGACCATCAACGACCACTTGCGTAATGGAACAAGATTGGCAGTGAATGGACGAGCGGAATATTTCAGTATTGCAGATACCATTTCAGGAATCAATAACTGGAAACATGTTTTCTGACTCAGCTATTCATTCAGCACGGTGATCAATATTCACGCAAATGACCACAACGTCAATGATTTGTAAGAATATATCACAATCGTTTGATGTGAGTCAGCCGTTTGCTGTTGGCATTTTAACTTCAGCTTATCTTCACGGCTTTACGTTGCACCGACACACACAAAAGGTAACTCGGAGCTTCTGCCTGGTCTCTTGACTGGCAAGAAACGCCAGCCAAATCTCTTTTACATCAAACTATATCGTTTTAAATAATAAATACTGAAGGACATGTGTGGTTTTTCATGTCTAGATACTCCTAACCGAACCGTAAGATCTTTAAGATCATGACCGGAATGCCTTTGATCATAGCTCTACCAAATCAAGAGTGAGCTAGAGCTAACCAACAGCAATATATAAAAGCTAAACAGATATTTGCCATCATACCACCACCATCATACCACCACCATCATACCACCACCATCATACCTCCACCATTCATAAATAATTTCATCTATTTAGGTATTTTCACATATTAAATCAGAAATAACATACATCGGTGCTTTAATTAGAACTAGCAGGACACGTGGAAATTCTGCGGTGTAAGTCGACATGTTTGAAAACATTCTGTTCAAATTTGTACTTATAAATATAATCGAAATTAACTTAGAAGGTATTGATTATTTACCTTCTCAATGTTTAACTGATATGATGTGCTTTTATCTTAAGGAAATAAAAGATGAATCTAAAAGCTGAAATTTATTCATATATATATAAAAAAATACACCTTTCGCTGTCAAATGATCACCAAACCTCAGTCCTACCAATCGAGGTTATTTTCATTTCTTTTCAGTTCAGATACCTATTTATTTGTATGTCTCTTAACATATCACTTTTTAAGCATGTCTGTCTAGCTTCTTTCCCTTCTGCCGATGTATGTATCAGTCTACTCTCATAACACAGATAAGCACTTAGACCTAAAATTAAAAAAATCAATAATAACGGTGCTTCAGCATAGCCACAGTTTTCGGTCTATAACACGTAAAAGGTAAAAGTTTAACATCCACAACTATTTACTAACTAAAATTATTTCACTTGGATTTAACTCTCTATCGGTATATCTTCTCGTGCGTTTAAAGATCTTCATGGCAGTGTTTCATTATGTTAAACATTTCGTCTGTGCTGGCGCTTTCAACACACAAATGCTGAATGATATTGACCTCTCTCTCTCTCTCTCTCTCTCTTTCTCTCTTCATTTTCATTTCGTTTTCTATTAGTTCATCTACCTACCTATTTCTAAATCTATTGCTCTATCTTTCTACCTGCATATCTGTTGATATATCTGATATCTATCTATCTATCTATCGATCTATCTGTCTGTCTGTCTGTCTATCTCTCTCTCTCTCTCTCTCTCTCTCTCTCTCTCTCTTTCTCTCTCTCTCTCTCTTTCTCTCTCTCTCTCTCTCTCTCTATTTATCTCTCTATCTATCTATCTATCTATCTATCTATCTATCTATCTATCTATCTGTGTAAATACCAAGCTAGCTAGCGAATTAACTATCATATCAACATTCCCTTCTGTATCTGTCTACTCTCATAATACCGATAAGCATTTAAACTAAATAACAAATAATAAATAAATAAATGTATAATTAAATAATGGCGCTGGCCCAGCATAGTGCAATATAAAAGTGCAACATCCACAGCTATTTGCTAAGGTTATTTCAATCTAATTTAACTATCTAAATTAAAATTCATTGATCTTCATGACATGGTTTCAGTAAGTTATTGACTGTGCCTCCGATTTGAACACGCAAAAGCAGAATAATACAGACTTTCACCCCCACCCTCTCTCTCTCTCTCTCTTTCACTCTCTTAGTCTCCCATTCTCCTCCTTCTCTCTTCGAATATATTTCTACATTCGAGTTATTACCTCCCTTGGTGTAAGCATAACGGACAAAAACAGAAAGAAACGTAAGAAGGCGTAGAATATTACAAGCTCTTAGGTAATGATAGAAAATGACTTTATAGCGCTTAAGGAATACTTTGTACCAGCCAAGAATCTCACACCGTTTATTCAATGTCAAAATTTATTATTATTATTACTGAGTGAGAGAGCAGGGCATGCCATCAAAGTGACATTTTACTGGGGTAAAATATATGAAGCCCGGTATACCCATCATGACTACCTGTCTGATAAGGGTACACCAGGCACATGCATCACAACCATGTGTGCACGATATTGTGGTCTCATATCAAGATAAACAGTGCATGACCTTGCAGGTGGGGCCTAGTTAGAATTTTCTTCAGGTCGAGTAGCCCATCCCGCTCAAAAGGTCCTTGAATAAAGGTTGTTTGAAGATGTTGAACGAAAGACCCATGTTTCCAAAGGTGAATTATCCAAACCCCAAAGAAATCCTCTCAACACATGGCTATGATGCTCCCCCACTACTTCTGCTCATGATCAGAGATGCACATTTCGTCAGCCACCAAGGGACATGCTCAACTGGTTAAGGTCAAGCAACTGACAAGCAAATCTGTGGTATTAAGCAGAATATTTGTTGTAGCCCATCTTTTATACCAAGACAAAACAATGTACATGATAACACTTCCAATCAGTTAAGATCAGAAGCCATGAGAACCACTGTTTGGCACTGCATCAGGTCAATTATTATTATTATTATTATTATTATTATTATTATTATTATTATTATTATTATTATTATTTTATGTTTGACTATTATTATTATTATTGTTCAGTAGTTTTATTTTTATAACGTGCTTTCACTGCACTACCGAGCGCAGCT
>NC_068988.1:80436419-80439056 GCF_001194135.2 Octopus bimaculoides
GAGCTTCTCAACCATTGCTGGGATTTTTCTCTGTCTATTTCTGCGTGGCACCTTGGGCAAGTGTCTTCTACTATAGCCTCGGGCCGACCAAAGCCTTGTGAGTGGATTTGGTAGACGGAAACTGAAAGAAGCTTGTCGTATATATGTATATATATATATGTATGTGTGTGTATATGTTTGTGTGTCTGTGTTTGTCCTCCCAACATTGCTTGACAACCGATACTGGTGTGTTTACGTCCCCGTAACTAAGCGGTTCGGCAAAAGAGACCGATAGAATAGGCTTCCAAAGAATAAGTCCTGGGGTCGATTTGCTCAACTGAAGGCTGTGCTCCAGCATGGCCGCAGTCAAATGACTGAAACAAGTAAAAGAGTAAAGAGTATTATTACTATTATTGTTGTTGTTGTTATTATTATTATAGCTGCCATTCTTTAAAGTCACGCGTCTGTCGGTATAGTGGAGGGTAAAAAGCCAAGATGCCACATATGTGGATCTGTAATTCATTTAAAGGCTTTCTGCCCTGAAACAAGAAAAATTAAACTCCCCACTTCTGCCAACTCTACAAACACCACAAATACAAAATCATGAACAAGTGCTCAAGACTCCTACACCCACTCCCAAACCAAGACAAAGAAGGAGCTTACCTCCAGTTGCCACGAAAAGGCAAGCTTCTCCTGATTTTTCTACCTCCCAAACCAATATCAGCTGCAATGAAATGGAGAAAGAAGAGCTGAACGATCAATGGATCACAGTGACAAGAGGTAGAAGGCGAAAGAGGAAGAGAGTACATAGCCTTACTCCAAGAAATCAACAAAAACAAATTCTGAAGCCACAACTGCAACACAATTCACAACCACTTCGACAAAAACAAGAACAATAACAGCAGTTTTAAAAATAACCTCATCAGCAACAGTATGAAATCAAGAAACACAGAAGCAATCAATTACAGAACTTCAAAAACAAGAATATTCATAAGACGGTAGACGTAATGTATCCATCAATTTCACTCTTGTCAACAAGTGCAACAGTGAATTGATGGATTTTGTACGCGAAAACAAAAACAAAATAGAGTCAGAGGGACAGGAATTTCAGGATGTCATCCTTAAAAACCCCAAGGACAGACTTGTAATTAAAATGTTATCAGACATTTATAAAACTATAAGAGAAAAATTCCCATGTAGTGTGGGGATTTTTAAAAAGTCAATTGTTGGAAGGGCCTTTTAAAAAATTTTCGCTAGTAGAGAGACCCGGAACTTCCGGGTTTCTCGAAAATCAAGGTGAATAGCCTGCACTTTTTATGACTGTGCTGAGAATGGGGTGTGTGAATGTGCGTGGCCTGGGATCAGCTTGGAAGCAAGGTCACTTGCTCAATGATCTCAGGTCGTTTGATTTGGCTGTGGCTGCCATTAGTGAAACAAGGATCTCCGGAAAACACGCTCTATCATCCATTTCCGAGGACTACATGGTATTCTCATCTTGTCAATCGGGGGCGGGTGGCGGTGTAGCAGTGCTACCCCAGAAATCCTTCCTGAACCCAGATGGTAGGGTAGTGGTTCTGGGCGTGAATGGCAGTGAACGTGGCGCCTTTAGACTGGTGGTAGTTAATGCTCCAACAGGGGCTGAAAGGCCATATTTCTCCAGACGTCTAGAAACATTCTTAGGAAAGTCTCGTACTTTAGTACTAGTGGAGGACTGGAATAGTACTTTGGACGCACGGAAGGATTGTGGATGGGTTTAGTACATAGAAGTTGATGTAACAGCCTTGAAAACCTGCTCAGGACTTTCCATATTTCTGACAGGTTCCGACTGGATTTCTCTCGTGTGGCCAATGTGGACATGGAGCAGTGGGTTATCCAAATCGTATTTAGATAGGGTATTTGTTAGGTCAAATGATAGGGATAGCATAAGTTGTTCACAATTGAAATTGGTAGGCTACACAGATCACAAATTTGTGATATGCTCAGTGGAATCAGATAGGATACGTAGTGAGGGACCCGGTTACTGGAGGTTGAATTCATCCTTACCGGTTCGCATATACTACAGGGACCGGGTTAGCGAACTAATTAAGCAACAGTTGACGTGAGCTATTGTCAATAACCGGTGGTGGATCGCTCTGAAGAGAGCGATTAGAGTAGAATCAATTGCGTTTAGCAAAGATTTAACGATAGAAAGAAATAGATTAGAGGGAAAACTAGTTGGCAAACTAAAAGAGGCTATTAGTAAAGGCATCGCGACCGAAGTGTTAGCGGCGAGAATGGCCCTTTATTTTTTGAGGCGAAACACGAAGGGTACGTTGTTAAAGCTAAGGCGATAGCGGACAATGCTTCGTACCTAGACGGCCTACCACGACTCTCGGTAACGGACGCGAAATTCTGCGAAAAGCCGATTACAGCCACTGAAATACGCCCGGTTTGGATGGTCTGCCCCACGAATTCTATTTTTTCATGCCAGATTTGTTTGGCAGTAACCGGCAGCAGAGCGGAAGAATTCCTAGTGCTGTTAGCCGGGGTGTACTAATTTCAGAGTTTAAGATTTTGGCCAAGGTGTTAGCGAAAAGGTTGGCGCTTGTCATTGGTAGTCCTGTCGGGGTGGCACAAACGTGCGCAATCCCGAGCAGGTCAATCCACGACAACCTCCAC